>NW_028255699.1:0-51774 GCF_964263255.1 Lissotriton vulgaris
CTGTCACTAAACAAAACTGCGGTCTCTCTGTGGCAGGCCCATAAATCACCAGTTATCTTGTCATTTGTATTGCTCCCTGAAAATTGCTGGAGGCAAGGAACATGGCAGAAGGGTCTTTTAAATTCATAGTGTACTTAAAAACACAGCGTTTCCCGAAGTCAGTGCCTGGTGTGGGGGCACCAGTCGCACCACCCTAAAGCCTGGTCTGGCTTAAAGGTTTGCTCAAAGAATTTCAGTTATAGAAATTATTAATGTAGGCCATCAATCAATTAGCACAATAAGGGGTCTATTAGGATGGCGGGTGGCCCACCAGTGGTGTGGCGGTCCCGCACCAGCAATTATGATGCCACCGCCATGGTAGCGGTGGCATCCCCCATCCACAACATTGTGGCAGGCGGTTCTCACAGACCCGTCCATCACAATGCTGTGGATGCACCTTGTGCATTGGCATGCACAAGGTGACAGGCACAGCGCGGTGCCTGCCACCTTCTCCACGCCAATGAATAGGGGGGTACCATAGGTGCCCCCCATGTGCCCCCCACCCCCCAACACTCCAGGGGGCCGTAACGGGCCCCCACATGCAGAAACGACAGGCCTTTCCATGGCGGCATTGAAGCACATTTCCGTCTGCATTTTAATATGGATGGTTCTTTCCATCCGCCGGGTTCCCCCCTGTCATCGTAATATGGCAGGGGAAATGGTAGGCAGGCAGTGAGTAATGGCGGGCGGATCGCCACCACCATACGGGCGGTGGCGATCCACCCGCTATTCTAATAGACCCCTAAGTGTAAAATGTATAAGGAATAGAGAAGACTTTAAACATGGGGTATCATACATTCGCTACATGAGTACATGGTTCACATGGTTTTTACCAAGAAGAAGCAAGTAAAAAGAAACATTCAGGGTAGCTGGGAAAGTCTTAGCGCCTGATTAAAGCCCTGGCAGTCCGGTAACCGCCGTTGATTTTTGGCGATCCGACCGCAGGCACACCTGCTGGTCCGACCGCCCGGATTACAGTATGGGCAAGAAGACCACTTCCAGACCTCCAGACTGCTGCCACCACAAGGATACGAGCTCCCTTGATGGTGCGGACAGCGGAGGTCATTGTTGGTGGTGCTGGCATGGGCACCGCTGTGGAGATTATGACCAGCCTTTCTGCTTACCTTTTAATGGCGGGGACACCTCCATGAAAAGGTTGGCGGAATGGCAGGTAAAGGGTGACAAAAAGGGTCTTGTGATGGATATGCACACGTGGACTGTGGCTGGGGCCAATGTTGTGCCCCCCCTCAATGCCTCAATGCCTGCACTGTCGGTCGGTGTGCACACTGTTTGACATGCACGACATGGTGCATGGAAACAGTGCGCCGACTTGCAAGAGGCGCAGCAGTACAGCCGGCATTGGCTTCAGGCTCTCTCTTAGAGTCAAAGAATACTGTTGCCTTGGCTTCACCGCTGTCACACCGGGGGGTGATTTCGAACGGAGCAGGGCCACGGACCTACCTGCTACGCTGCTCCAGTCATCCCTGGGTGCCGGACACTGCTGGTCTCCCTGCTGCCGCTAGCAATATCCCGCGGCCGCAGTGGGGGAGACCACAGCTCCCAGGCTGCTGTGCAACAACCCCTCCCACTGCCACGCATTTCCCGCGCCCGGAGGCGCTTAAACTTTGGAGGCTTCTTCTAAGGAGCGGGGGTGATTTCGAACGGAGCAGAGCCACGGACCTACCTGCTACGCTGTTCCAGTCATCCCTGGGTGCCCGACGCTGCTGGTCTCCCTGCCGATGCTAGCAATATCCCGCGGCCGCAGTGGGGGAGACCACAGCTCCCAGGCTGCTGTGCGACAGCCCAGCCCACTGCCACGCATTTCGCGCACCTGGAGGCGCTTAAACTTTGGAGGCTCCTTCTAAGGAGCAGGGGTGATTTCGAACGGAGCAGGGTCACGGACCTACCTGCTACGCTGCTCCAGTCGTCCCTGGGTGCCCGATGCTGCTGGTCTCCCTGCCGCCACTAGCAACATCCCGCGGCCGCAGTGGGGGAGACCACAGCTCCCAGGCTGCTGTGCGACAACCCCGCCCACTGCCACGCATTTCGCACCCTCGGAGGCGCTTAAACTTTGGAGGCTTCTTCCGCGTCGCGGGACGCGCGCCGGCATCGCCGGGCTAAGCCCGGGCAAAGGGCGGGCAGTCTGTGGCAGTCCGGGGCTGAACGAGGCTGGGCTGGGCCTCATCCCTTGACTGTTGCAGAAGAGGCGACCCACGGACCAAAGTGAGACATTTGGTTATACTGACCCCCATGACTGTTTTTAATTATTTAACGTTGATTTACGTGCTGGCCTAATCCTACCAGTATTTCTATTTTCAAATTCATGAAAGCTTTTGTTTTTAATTCTAATTTATTTTACACGTTTTGTGGGTCTTCTTCTTGCACTAAGTTTTAGAAGGTCTAAACAGAAGGCTACTAAACCCCCCCCAGTGTTGGCCACTATGGACAAATATTTGGTGAAAGTGGTTAGTAAAATCAATAAGGAGCGAAGGATGTCGTTAGGTAAGGAGTGCTCCCCAACCAAATGTCCAACACTGCCCAATTCATATGCAGTTTTGCAAATAGATGACTATCCTGCACCCGATAACCCTGATAACCCTGATATCTCAAAGGAAACTAATGCCCAACAAGTAGATACTCAGGATATTTCTGATGTCCCAAGTGGGCCCCCTGCCCAGTGCTCACCGCCACCCAGAGCGCTGAGAGCATGTAGAAAAGCACCTACTAGCCGGGGGGGGGGAATCGTACCCGCAATAAAAGGAGAGCTGAAACTTTACCCAAAAGTACCGTAGGGGACGTGGAATTAACAGCCAAGAATGGTACAATAATAATGAATACGGAACTATTTGATCTTTTAATCAGTATTATAGATGCTAAGATTGATAAGATTATCAAACCCCTTGTGGCTAAATTAGAACAGATCTCAACCGAAGTAATCAGATTAGGAGGTCTCCTTGATACCCACATTGCTCTGGTTGAAAAGTATAGGCCTGTCGATAAGGGTTTAATACCCACTAAAGCAGCTCCTAAACAACCAACCGGGGGAAGATTAGTAAAAGATGCTGTTACATCTGCTCCCCCACCTTCTGTTTCACCGCCCACCACCGGTCAGAATAAGCAAGTTGCTGCAGTAGTGGTACCAGCGAATCCAGCTGGAGCTATAGAAACTAGGAGAAAACGCCCTATTATTCTCCCCCCAGATTGTGCACCATATATGGTCGCTCTAACTAATGTTCCACCATTCGAGAAAGATCCTATCCGGCCCCAGCAGGAATCTCATGATTCTTTGAAAAATAAAACTGTTTCATGGCTGCACAATCACTGCGGATTTCCAACTACCTACTCCGATCAAATTTTAACTACCAGAAGGGTAAACTGGATCGGTACATCTAGTAAGATTTGCAGGGGTGATTGTGTAATTGTTAATATTAAACACCCCTAGCATGTGGCAACAGCTTTGTTAAGGGCCGCTTCTTTAATCCCCAGTGAAGATAGTATATGCGTTCGCCCACTTGGCTTTTCTATAGCCACTTAGCTCAAATGCCCCCGCATAATAATGAAAGCAGAAATTTCCCACCCACCCACTACCCGGTGTACGGGGTCTCCACGCAAAATAGATTCCAAGCCTTAAGCTCTTTGGACTCTAATGACTGACTCGCCCAGGTAGATGAACCCGCTTTATGCGTGCCCGCAATTGTCCAGGTGCTTAATCAGAGTGAAATGCTTTCTAACCCTGATATGATCATGGTGGAGGGCCAACACCTGACCAGGGGCACTAGTTTCACAACAGCTGGGAATTCTAATAAAGGGGATGATGTAGTGGGTACTATCCCCCTGAATATTTTAAGTGTCAGGGCACATAAGGGTATATCGATTGTCAGCTGGAACGTCGCCGGACTAAAATCTAAGGGGGATGTCCTGGGTTGGAAGGATTTTATTAATACCCACAACATACTCTGTTTCCAGGAAACATGGAGTAGGGAGGAGCTCAATTTTGAGGGGTTTGTATCTTACAATTTGCTGGCACAAAGTTCTACGTCGGGTAGAGCCAAAGGGGGCCTTTTGATCTTGGTCTCTATCAATAGGAGGATCAAGGTTCTAAAATACCTGACTGTGGGGTCACATGTACAGATTCTATGTCTTCGTAATGACCAAGGCCAAAATGTTCTCCTAATTAATTACTACAACAACATTTTTGATGAATGATAGTAGGACGTCTGTAGTTAAAAACTGAGCTAGCACTATTGATAATTTAACCGACCAATCTAATGTTTTCTTTGATTATATCTGGGTGGGTGATTTTAATATTTTATTATGTGAATTGTCATCTCAGAAAGCTTGTCGGGTTGTGAATAATGCCGGATGTGAAGATCTCCATTTTAGGCATAACTGCTATGGAGAAATGTTGTATAAATTTATTAGCAGTAATGACCTAGAAATCCTGGATTTTGCTAAAGATGTAAACGGGCAGACCATTCCCACTTTTAAAAACTGGAGGACTAGCTCAGTAATTGATCATGTAATTGTTTCCTCCAGCATTAGTTCTTATTGTGTAGCCCCTAGGATTGAAGTTACATCTTTGAGTGATCACAATTATATCATCCTAGAATGTTCTCTATGGAGTGAGAGTCCCGTAGCCGTGGGTCATACTGTCACTAATGTGGAACCTCACTGACCGAACGGTGTTAGAGTCAGATGTATAGGGGAAAGAGCTAATGAATTAATAGACTCTATTGTCACTGAATGTCTGTCACATATTACCTTTATCCTTGAAAATAATACTGACTGTGAACAGGTCTTAACAGCTTTTAAAAACATAAACTTATCCATTGATGCCAGGTTCACTAGACCAATAAGAGATAAGAGCAGAAATGGATTAGGTTGGTTTGACCACACGTGTACCAAGTTACTAACAGAGCTGAAATATGCACTTGCCAAAAAACCTAGAGATACTACTTTAATAACTAAACTAAGAGCCGAATATAAGTATGCCTTGAAAAATAGGAGGGGTGACCTACAGCAGGAAGCATGGGACTCTCTTAACCAAGCTGCAGAGTTACATAATAATACCTTATTCTGGGCTACGGTTAATTTACCCTTTCTCAAAGAGGATAACATACGGAATTAACCTCTAATGTCTCTAGCCATTGCTGGGTTACACATTTCTCAAATATTTTTGGCTCTGAATGTGGTCCAGTTATTACCCCATGCAGTTGGCCTGTACTACCTCTGGATTTTACAGTCGCCGAGGTTGAACTTGGAATACGTGCTAGCAAGGGGGGGAAAGCCCAGGGACCCGATGGGGTTCCTATTGATGTTTATAAAGCTGTCCCAGAGATCTGGAGCCCTCTCCTTGCTAATGTTTTCAATGCAGCTGCATGTCTGGATGCTCCAAAAACTTGGGGGGAATCTATTATTAATCCGATCTTCAAGAAGGGCAGTAGGCCTTTCCAGAACCCATCTGGGCTCCAACGCTTGATGGATAGATTTTCTTTGTTCATTAAGGACAGGAAACTGCTCATCAATAAGGAAAAAATGCATACTGTGACTTATGGGACCAACTATAAATCTAAAGCCTTTTTTATTGATGGTAACAAGGTGCAGCCAGTTGATTCATTCTGTTACCTCGGAATCACTTTCTCTAAGGATAGAAAATGGACCAATGAATTTAACAATATTAGCAATAAAATGGCAAAAAGCGAACATGGTATCTTCAGATTTGCAGCAAAAATTGGGGACAGGTGAACCAGGAACATGTTGCAAATTTATCAAGCTAGATGTGCCACTATTGCACTGTATGGGGCGGCTATTTGGGGTTACAGCTATGACCATAAATTACAGTTGGAGGAAAATTCCTTCTTAAAAAAGCTCCTGTGTTTACCCACCTCTGCCACCACTATACTGATCCATCGGGAATTAGACATCAATTTTCTGACTGATCTATTGTCTTTAAGACCACTTATGTTATGGCGCTCTATATGGCTCCAGGACGAAAAGTCCCTTAATAGATCTATAATCGAGTAATGTCTTTCATTGGACATGTACAGGAAAATCCCTTGGATAAAATATGTTGCTGATTGTTTTCTGCAAATATTTAATCTTAATGTTCTAATTGACCCTAAGGCTGCTTTGAGGATACCAAAAGCCGAGCTGAAAGCAAAATGTATGGATAATTTGGCAAGGAAGAGAGCTTTTGCCAGTGGATCCATGCTAACTGTCACATTTTTCAGTAGATATTCCCTCACTGAAGGTTTTCCACCTTACCTGGCCTTGGTGACTAGGCAATCCCACAAGTTTGTCCTAACCAGACTAAGGTTTGGAATAGTACATCACCTGGTGGCTCTACCTAACCTTAAGCAACATCCCAAAGGTCCATGTTTGTGTGACGGCATATCTAAACAGAGCACCTTGCACTTTCTACTAATATGCAAACTTTACATGAACTTTCATATTACGTATTTAAAACCTATGTTTCTTAAATATGGGGTACGTACAGTTGATGGGGCAATGAGTCTTATTTTTAATAAGAAATCGGCTGATATTTGTTTTTATACTGCTGTGTTTTTAAACAAGTCTATCAGTGTGCGAAAAGGCATGATATTTTAATGTACTTGGTCTGTATTCCATGATATTCTTCTTATACACAGCTGCTTCATGTATTTTTTAATATGTGCTTTTATGGTCATTTTTTATGCTCTGAATAAAGCTTCATGAATTGAATTGAATTGAGTCAAAGAATACTGTTGCCTTGGCTTCACCACTGTCACACCGCCAACCCTGCAGTGATGTCAGAGTGCAATGGTTGGCATGCAGTCGGCTTGGCGGCATGTTCCTGACAGCCGCGGGCTGGCGGTCCTCATGCCAAACTCATCATCAGGCCCTTGGTCTTTTCATTGCAAATCCTAAAATCTTTAATTACAACAAAGTAATAAAATCTGAAATGATCATGTGGTATACTAAGGTGTCACATCCAAGATGGATAAAAACAAAGTTGACCTAAGTTAGTGAAAACTCGATTTCTTGTATGTTATGCACCACAATTTGCTAAACAGATCCCACAGTTCCATGTCTCAACCTTGACACCAACCAAACAGCACACATCGTACACCAATGCCAAGTTACATCTTGTTTTTTACAGATAATTCCTTGATAATGAAAAAAGTTCCAAATTCTATGTACTTTTGAAAATGCAATTCAGAAAGTTAACATGTATATATCTAAAAGTAATTCTGCAGTCTGTGCAGAGCTGGTGAGTCAGGTAAGGGGTCCATCCAGAGAATGATGTCACAACACATCTCAAAACCAAAGCTGACATCATCAAACAAAGCAACATTCTAAAATGTCTAGTATTGGTGATTGTTAGATGCACAGAACTAGGGAGACAGAATTGTTTTTTCTCTACACTGGTGGCCCCTTTAAAATGTCTCAGAGCACACCTTGTGGGTGTACCCCCTTAAGGTGGCATTATAGCCATCTCATGTCTTCGTGCTAGCCCAGTGCCACACAGTGACTGAAGCTAGCATTAGAATGTGTGCACAATGCCCATCTCTCAGAAGATTGTGATGGGTGACCACGTTTTCAATGCTCGCAGCCAAGCGGCCCTGCATCCTGCTTTCTCGCTCCAAAATGTGGAACTCTTTGCCCCTGAACATCAAAGCTTCCCTTGTTACAATAATTTTAAGAAGAGGCTCAAAACGTGGCTTTTACAATGTGCCTTCTTTCTCAAGTTCCTGCTTTATGTTAGCACCGGGACACCTACATTGTTGGCAGAAGCACGAGTTTTATAAATGCCAATAGCATAATGTAGCGCACATACGTGCACACACATAATCCATATGATGTGCAAGGAGAGTGTTACACTCTGTGCACCAAGGTAAGTCATTCATTGAATTGACGATGTACATATACTGAACACTAAAACCGTATGGCATTCATGCACCCGCTCAGATTACACAGAGTCAACTACATGTACCAAGACCAGACATGGCAAGTGTACCATTGGGTGTGCAGTAGGTTCTCTGGCCCTGTGTGACAACTCCATCTATGGAATGAGTCAGAAAATAAGTGTGAAATAATTTGAAGATAAACCTCAATGTGAACCTGTGTAACGTGTGGGGTGCACATCCCATGCCCCCAATGTCAGGAGCCACTCTGCGCCCTTGCAGCAGCACCACACCCACACCTGTGCATGTGTTACACTGCTCTGACACATTCATGGATGTATCACACATGTAGAGCTCCAGGTCTCTGTGATGTTTGTTCTGAGCCTGCAGCAACCCATCCATCCTAATTAATGAATGAGGATTTCAGTTACCCCAAGTCCATTCTGAAGCCTGAGAGTGTCTGTTCCCCCTGGTGTCAGAGCATCCAGAGGTCCACGTGCTCGCACACCCTACACAGCCGGGAGGTAGGAGCCTGGGGTACACCTCGCACAACCCCACACATCTGTTGATGCCCTTATTATTTTCAAAAATACAATTGGACGGACCTGTCTTGCACAATGTCCGACACTGCAGTGTCTGGCACCGCAGGGGTTTGTTAGAAGAACCCTCACACACCAACCTGGTTGGTGACATGCTTCATCATCGGGTTCCCAGCTGAGTAGCCGAATGCTACTCAGCTGTGCTGCAACACCTGATTACAGTGGAGTTGGTTTTTTTGTGATAGTGTGATGAAGCGGTGTATTAAAAATATCTCTGGGGCTCTGACTGACTAGAAGTTTTTTTCCCAGTGGCCCAGGATATGCTAAAAACAAGTGGATAACTCAAAAAGACTGTTTAGTTGAGTCTTAGTTTTCTATTAGGTCCTAATAGATAACTACAGCACCACTGTAATCAGGTGTCTCAGCACAGCTGAGTAGTATTCAGCTACTCAGCTGGGAACCCGATGATGAAGCATGACACCGACTAGGTTGGTGTGTGAGGGTTCTTCTAACAAACCCCTGCCATGCCAGACACTCCAGTGTCGGACATTGTGCTAGACAGGTCCGTCCAATTGTGTTTTTGAAAATATTTAACCAGGGACAAGGACAGCCCACCTCCAGTCCTAACTCACCCTATGTTTTTTCAATGCCCTTATTATGCCTAGAGTGCAGCAACAGGTCAGGGTGCTGTTCAGGATGCACACAGACATGTCAATGTCTGGAGTGGGGATGTCTGATGCTACTGCCAATGGCATCAGGTGTCTCCATCAGTACCTGATTGATTGTTAGTGGAGCAGCTTCACAAATGGGGGCACCTTGAGTTCATAGGAGGCGACAGAGTTGAGTAACTACATAAACTGAAGACAGAAGCTAGATTAACATGGCTACTCTTCCCTGATGCATAGCTACACTTCTCAGGTGGCCTGCTGGTTGACTGCAGGAGCTGATGAGATGCTTCAGTTAGGGTGAATGGCGATGTCATGAGGGATGCAGGGGTGAAACCAAAGGGCAAGATTGCAGAGGAAGTCATAAAGTGATGGACGTTGGGTACACGCGTGGGTGTTTTTGCTTGATGTTCAGCTCTTCTTCAAAAAATCAATGCAAACCCAATGGACATAGATAATGTGCCATAGTTCTTTGGGATTTAGGGATGAATTCACATCTTGTCACTGATGTTGCAGTTACAGGGTTGGAAAGATGGTTTCTTGAACTTACACATGTTTGTGTTTTTTTTCCCACCATCCCCCAACTTTCTGCTATCATGATTTTGCAGGGTGTACTCCCTCCTGGCCTTGTTTGTAATATTTCTCTACCATTAGTTGAGGCATCTGCAGATTTGAGTCAAGAAATCCAGAATCAGTGGCATCCAAAGCAAACTAAGTGAAAACATGGGAAATATATTATCGTACAGGTCAAGCTGACATCCAAGCTGGTGTGGTAAATAAAATAATTACCCTGTCGGAATTTCTATACATTAACAAGGATCATGCATATAATGAGAGGCAGAGTCCGTGGTGTCCGATTCAAGAGGGCTTTAATTCAGTAACTCGAGTTAAGGGAGAATCGGGTTCCATCTCCACTAAGGATCAGGAAGGATCGTCATCTGAACTTTATTCACAGAGTGCATTATTTATAGTTAAAACATACATTACATTGCATAGAGAAGGCGGAGCACTCCAGGCGGAGCAAGTGAAAGAGAGAGATAAGAGCACATGGGCGTGAAAAGGGCGTGTAAGAAGGCGTACACGTGGGTGTTCCCTTGAGGTGTCATAGGTGTGTGGATACATGGAGGGGGTCTGCATGGGCAGCTGGAACCTTTACCCTACTTGTGTGCGCTACTTGGTCATGACGTGGAATTGACGTGTAACAGGGGGAAGCTGGGGGGAGCTAACTTTCGTGCTAGTAGAGAAGCCTTGAATGTCAGGACGACCTGCACGTCTGGTATTATCTGATATCTTGAGTTTGGAGGATGTATTATCTGAAGTAAAGGTCGCTCGAGCAAAGGTTGCTCATCACTAAGAGCCAGTGTGTGCATATATTTCTTCGTGCATTGCGTGGGGGCCATAGGCCTTCTATGGATGCAAGTTCTGTAAATCACTTGAATGGAGACAGAGAGGCTAGGTTTTATCTCTGTAGACGGGTTATGTTTACCTTCTTCATTAAGTAGAAATGTGTTTCTGTGGAGTGGAGCAGATAACTGTAAGCAAAATACTGTCTTGGCAGGCCAGGCTGGGCACCTCTCAGCTGAGCAGGAAGTATGTGAGAGGTCAGGGATACATAGCTAAACTGCAGCTTTCAGAGCGTCTGGGAGGCATGGAGCCTGAATTCGGGTCCTGGCTCAGCTGAGCCACAAAACGGGTTCATCTCGACTTTTAAACGTGCACCATGCAAATACATTGGCAACATAGGCCTCAGTGCAGAATTAACGTTCCTCTCATGGAGGGCTTGGTTACTGACATGCTAACATTGAACGAAAATGCAGAAGCATTATTATTACAGGCCTGAAAGGGGAAGTGCATGGTGACATGGACATACATAGGGTACATACAGGGGACACATTGGCCACATAAAATTTCTATTTCCTCATTCCCTCCTTGTCCCCTACTGTGCCCTTCAGGACACATCTATATTCATGATACCATATATCTGATCATACAGCATCATTTGTTCGTCTTTTTTCTTTTGTATACGTGGATGGGGAATACAGGCAGTGGCACACAAGCCGCAAATCGCTGGGCCACATTGCAGGCAGAGACAGCAACTGAATATAACAAGCAGTATCATTCCTAAGAACGACAATACTTTCCATCCCCATGCTGATATTACATTCCAGAGCCAACCGGACCAAGTCCATGTGCCTGGGTCTTGATGTATCTCGTGAGCTATCTTGTGGAGTCTTGTTATTGCTGCATACACGGATGGCGCGTTATTAGGAATAAACACGCAACAACTGGAGCCGATCACTCTACAAGCCCCGCCCCTATCTGCCAGGATGACGTCAAGAACAAGGCGATTCTGAAGAACAACAAGTCTCATGGCGGACTGCTCCTCTGTCAAGTTCGCCAGAGCAGATGCAGTCTCATTTACTACTGCTTCTAGAGTTCTTGTTAACCTACGTATTAGTTTACTGTTTTGGACGGGACCTATGAAGAAAAATAATCCTTTATTGAAATCTGTATATTGCTCCAAAGCTGTCTCAGTCTGATCAATCACTGGGGAATCAGTATCCCTCTTGTTTCTAACATGTACTAGTCGGGAATATCGATGATAATGGGATGGGGCTAGAAAGACGGGTGGCAGCAGGAACGCTATATAACACGTTCCACCCCAGTCTAAGGGCAGACGTATATAGGCTGTCTGACCGCAAATGAAATAGGAATGGCGGGAAGCTTTGAAAGTAGACTTTCCTTTATCATTGAACTCGACTACAGTATTACAATCACTGTGTCCCAACTGTACTGATCCTTTCTTTCTAACGCACAATTCACCTTTTACTGGTAGGACTGATATGAACGGTGGACCTGTATTTTTCTCGGACTGGACATTCAGAATCATAAAGTTAAGGGAAGCATTTCCTTGCTCGTATACTTCATTCTCTAGATCGGTCCCTTTCCTCTGGGGAAGACCGTCTTCGTCTGGATAACATGCTTTATTCATTACTTTATTTAAATCTCCCCAAATCCAATCGCCCTGGGAAACTGTGAACTTTCTGTCTTGTGATGACATTAAAGCAAACCATGCTCCACACGAACCATTGTGCGAGAACGGAAAAGGAAAAAGAGGCAGAACTCCCATTGTTTTCTGATAAGGTGGGAGTCGGCCACATACCCAGCAATTCGTTACATTGCTGGTCTGATGGTAATGGTGCAATATTCGAATAAAAGTATTGTTGCGCAGTGCTAGTCGATATGACAGTTCATGGGGGGGCAGATCACTGAATGTGTGCTCTACAGTATCATTAGAGGAAGAGTGTATATGCGAGGCAATAGGAGGAAAGTAAACATGTAGTGTCAAGCTGATACATATAGGGCCCGATGTAGGTAAACTCCACTTTACCACTTCTGAAATACCGAATCATACCGATTCGGTATTTCAGAAGTGGTAAATTGGAGGGGGGGAAATGTAGGTAATCCAGATGTTTTGATTACCGATTCGGTAAAAATCGGTATTTACCGATTCGGTAAATACCGAATCGGTAATGCCCACTGCTTCCTATGGGCTTTGAAGCCCATAGGAATCAATGGGCATTACCGATTCGGTATTTTCCGAATCGGTAAATACCGAATCCATCAAGGGTGCAGGGGGTGTCACTTTGACACCCTCTGGCACCCCCAATACAGGCAGGTCTGCCTGTCACATGGCATAGGTGTGCATGCACACATGTGCATGCACACCTGGATTCGGTATTTTAACACCCAATTGGCTTGGGTGTTAAAATACCGAATCTGAAGGGCCTGTGGGACTGAAAGTAGTCCCACCTACATCCCGAATTTTCAAACTCGGTAAACTTACCGATTCAGTATTTTTCAAATTCGGTAATTTTACCGAATTGGTAAAATACCGAATCGGACAAAAAAAGGTCCCCTACATCTCAAAAGGCCAAATACCGGTCGGAAACGGCCGAATTCGGCCGTTTCCGACCGGTATTGGCCACCTACATCGGGCCCATAGTCGTTATACTTAGAAAAAACATAATAATCAGTGTTACTATACATCTACTGCGTAAAAGCTTGCAGTATTTCTCTCTCATCTTGCTCTTCTTGCTATTCTGGTCTACGATCTTATACATGTCAGGAACCTGTCTAACCGATTCACCACAGGGTGGACTTAAACAATTAAACGCTATCTGACTTACTAGACCGTAACTTAGACCTATACTCCTGTTGCGGAGTCTGTTCTAGCAAAGGTGGCTTTGAGTCACTAGTTTCAGGGCAGTCTTTAGTTTCGATTACAGTTCCGGTATGTCCATGGAATTTCTTGATGTGTTGGGCATGGATCCAGCCTTTTCTTCCCTCGATCTTGACGGCAGTCCTCGTGGTAAGCAGTACTAATTTCGGTGTGCGCCAGCAGGGCTCGAGAGGGCTTGAACGATCAAAATTCCGGACTAGCACCACATCTCCTGGAACGATGGAGTGTTCTTTAACTTGGGTGTTGTCGGGGAAGGCGGCTGCAACCTGTGAACGACAAGAGAGGAGTGCAGACATCAAGGAAGCCAGGTAATCTGTCAGCATATTACTGTCAACATCAGTAATTTTCTTTGGCATAGGCGTACCCCACATGTTCGGTGGTCTACCAAAAACCACTTCGTAAAGGGACAGGCCTGTTCTGGAATGAGCTACCATACGCATGTAAAAGAGGGCAACCGGCAAGGCTACCATCCAATCCACACCTTTTTCTGTACAGACTTTCGCTAATTTCGTTTTAAGTGTCTGGTTATGACGCTCTATGAGCCCAGCTGCCTCTGGATGCCGTACACAATGGAACTTCCACTGGTATCCTAACAGAAGAGATACTTGTTTCATTAATTCAGAAGAGAATGGCTGACCGTTATCTGAGTACACAACACGGGGCAATCCGTAACGTGGAAAGAACTCTCGAACCAACTGCCTGGCAGTTGTTACAGCAGTGTAATCTGGGACTGGGTACGCTTCTGTCCATCTAGATAGTGCACATACAACTACTAGGACATATTTGTAACCTTTACATCTATCCATCTGGATATAATCCATCTGGAGGACTTCAAAAGGGTGGTCAGGAGGATGAAATCCACCTTGTTCCACCGGAATACCTTTGCCTGGATTGAACTGGCAACAGATCATACAGGTGCGTACTTTCTGTTTTGCTGCTGCACGCAGGTGCTTGTTAAACCAAATATTCTGTAAAACTGTCTAACATTGCCTTTTCTCCCAAGTGTGCTGGACTATGTGCTGTATTTATGATGACTTGTACCATAGAGTCTGGGAGAAACCATGTAGCTTGGCCTTTCGTCATCCAACCCTGGTCAGTCTGGACCCCTCCTTGTTCAGTCCATTTCTTTATTTCGTCTGGAGTAGCATGTGTCTGTATATCGAGTACATCTTGTGAGGGATCCCTGACTGTCATGCTGTTTGTCAGTGATTGTACTTCTGTCTTTGTCGTGTCTATTGGTGTCTGGGCTGTAAGTTTAGCTGTTCGGTCTGCCAGGTCGTTACCCTGGGAAATGGTGTCTGTAGCTTTCGTGTGTGCTTTGCATTTCAGGATAGCTATGGCTGTAGGCAAATGTATTGCTCCTAACAGAGCCTGAATAAGGAGACCATGCTGAATTTTGGCCCCATGAGAGGTCAGGAAACCTCTCTCCTTCCATAACACTCCGAAGTCATGAACGACCCCGAAGGCATACTGTGAGTCTGTATATATGTTCACTTTCACGTTCTTGGCTCGTATGCAGGCTTGTGTCAGAGCAACGAGCTCTGCTGCTTGTGCTGACAGTGTGTCTATTCTTTGTTTCTCTATAACTTCAGTATCAGTGGTCACGGCATATGCGGCCACTAACTCTCCTGTGCTTGTTCTCATGCATGAACCATCTACATAAAGTGTCAGGTCAGGGTCTGGCAGTGCAACGTCAGTCAGGTCTTGTCTTGGTTTCGTTACTGTATTAATTACTTCCACGCAGTCATGTGGTGCAGTGTCCTCTGTGCTTGAGGGCAAGAGTGTAGCAGGGTTAAGAATGTTGCATCGTCTGATCTCTATGTGAGGCTGAAATAACGTCAGTTCATATCCTGTCAGTCTCGCTACAGTCAGATGCTGTGTCTGTGTTCTGTTCAAGAGAACTTCCACTGCATGTGGGACTTGTACTGTCAGGGGGTGTCCTAACACTATGGAATCACTCTGTCTTATTGCTAGGGCTGTTTCTGCAACTGATTTCAGGCACGCAGGCAGAGCCTGGGCCACTGGATCCAATGTACTAGAAAAATAAGTACAAGGCTTGTGTTTTCCTGCTTGATCTTGTGTAAGGACAGATAATGCTGTTCCATCTCGTTCAGTGACAAAAAGAATAAAAGGCTTGCTATAGCAAGGAGTCGCTAAAACTGGTGCTTGACATAAGGCTTTTTTCAATTCTTCAAATGCCAAGGTATGTTCTTGTGTCCAAGGGAGGACAGTCGAAGTCGCTGCCTCCTGTGTTGTCAGCTGTATGAGTGGTTTGGCTAGATATGCATACTGGAGAATCCATTGTCTGCAGTAAGAAGTGAGGCCAATGAAGGCCCGTACTTCCTTTTGTGTCTTGGGCTGTGAAAGGTTAGCAATTAACTGTATACGTTCTTGTGTCAGCTGTCTACCCCTCTTGGACAGCAAGTGTCCAAGGTACACCACTTGCTGTGCACAGAATTGCAACTTTGAAGGGGACACTTTGTGTCCCTTGTCTGCCAAGAAATGCAAAACTGTCAGTGATTTATGTTCGCAGTCTGATTCTGTTTGCGCTGTGATCAGGATATCATCTACATATTGGAGCAGTACAGTGTCAGCAGGCATGTGAATACTGTCTAGTTGTCTCTTTAATGCTTGGCTGTAAATACTAGGACTTTCTGTAAAACCTTGAGGAGCTCTCGTAAATTTGAAGCTGCGTCCATTTAAACTGAATCCGAAAAGGTATTGGCTCTCTGGATGAATTGGAACACTGAAGAAGGCGTTCTTTAGGTCAATTACAGTAAAGAACGTCGCCTCGGAATCAATTGCAGTCAGTAATGAAGAAATGTCTGGGACCACTGGGTACTGGGGAATTATGCATTTATTCAATTCTCGAAGATCAATCACTAGTCTGTAGACTGGTGGTGCATTAGGGTCTGTACGTTTAAGAATAGGGATGACAGCTGAATTACATACATTCGAGTCAGTTTCTACTACCACTCCTTGTGCAATGAGTTCGTCAACAATTTTCAGTAAGGCTATTACGGCATCAGGTGGTAACTTGTATTGTCGGATGCGTGGCAGTACTACTCCTGGTTTGATAGTGACATGGTGTGGCGTAATATGCATGCAACCTACATCAGTTGGACCTTGTGCCCATAAATGCTGTGGTACATTCTGGAGTCTGTGATCAAAATCTTTCAACACATAATGTCCTTTAAAATCACGTAAGAACAATCATACTCCTTCCGGAGAACAACATATAACTGCTCCTAGTTCTTTCAATGTCTTTATACCAAGCAAATTTTCGGGACATGACTTAGTAAGTAACAAGTCTGTTGTACGGGACAATGGACCGACTCCTAGAGAAACTGGCTTTGACACTTCATTAACAATAGGCTTTCCTGAAAATCCCAGGGAAACATTCTGTGAGCCTGAGAGGGGTGCCCCTGGAACCTCGTCATGACTGATGGTAGTTCTGCTCGCCCCTGTGTCAATCAAAAATTTTCTGTCTTTTCCCAATACACGACTATGTACATAGGGACCTTCTTGATCTACAGGAATCTCAATAAGGGGCAAGCCAACCTCCCTCTCTAGGCTGTTTCATGAGAACTGTTGGAATTCTGGATAGTCCGACTGTGTGTACTGGTACATTTGTTGTGTGGCTTGTTGTGTGGTAGCTGCTACAGCTGGTGGGGGTGTAAAGGTCGCTACTGTCTGTTGCGTGTTCTGTGGGGTGCTATTCTGTCTAGGAGGATGCGGTCGTTCTTTTGTCTTGCCTGTAGCTATATTGTGTTTCAGGACAGCACATTCATTTACATAGTGACCTGCCTGCTTGCAATAATTACAGTTCCCTTTAACAGGTGTCGTGCCCTTTTTATTCGTATTAGCTGGTACCGATTGTGCAACCAGCACTTTCATTTTCGTGTCTTTCATACGTCTCTTTTCATGATCCTGTTCTTCTCTAATTCTGTTCTGGTGATATTGTAACATTTGCAACATTTGGGAAGGGCTATTTGCTTGCCAGGTACTCTCAACCTTCAGTACTCTATTCTTGATCTGGGGTAAGGAATTCTCTACTAATTTGCTCACGAAAAGATGTGGATATGATTCACTACTTGGCTTAAGACCACTATTGATAGAAAAACATTTCTCGAATCTGGAATACAAATCACTGGTGTCCTCGTCTTGTTTCTGTTTACAGGCTGAAATAGCATCCCAATCTTCCTTTTTAGTAATCAATAATCTCGGCAGGACCTGTATCAGGAGTTCAGGTAGCACCTTAGCTTTTTCCCCAAGACCAACACCAGGTTGCCGGCCTTTATCCTCGGCTTCCAATTCTGCCCAACTTAACTTTTTCTCCCCCACCTCCCAGTCTTTTTCTTTAAACTTTTCGTAAATACCAGCAGGCAACAGTACTTTCAATAATTTTATAATGTCAGCGTAAGTGTAATCTCCGATGCGTAGAATGTCTTTTAATTCACGGTGGAACCCCCCGGGTCTTTATCATGACAGGGCAACATCTTTTTCATTTCCAGTATTTCTAGTTTTGTCAAGGGTGTGAAAACATATACTCGCTGAAGGTCACCCGCTGCATTTTTGACGGGATGTACCTCTCGTAGGGGGTTCTGTCTGTCTATGTGGAAGTTCTTTCTGTCGTGGTGTGGGGCAGGAATCATGCACGTGGTCAGAAAAGTCAAGTACTTATGTCGTTGGTCCAGAATGACATTAATTAATTCAGTACCTAGGTCTATCCATCTATCTAGAAGTATATCGTCCAGTAAGTTATACAAGGGACCGGGATCAGAATATTGACTTTCGTACAGTGTTATCAAATGTTGAACCATATAAATACCAGCCAAACGCTGTTCGTTCGGAGGAAGGCTCAAAAAGGTCTGAGCCACTATGTCATTGCTATATATGTTAGAATTAGACACCCATTGAACGGCTGACCGGGCTAATTCCTGTACGTGTGGGGTGTGGGGTCTATCGCTCTCTACTCGTCTTTTCAGTGCATTTTCAGTAGCTTGGAATAGATTCTCGAGGGAATATCTTTCTTTCATAGGAGGTCCCTGTTTGCGGTAGTCGAGGCACTTGGGCCTGTCAAACTGCCGTGCTTTGCCTACATAATTTATTTTATCCACTTCCTCAGTTTCGGGCTCTCCATCTTCTGACTCATCTTTCCCGTCAGACTCTTTCCTGTGTAACTTTATTTTATTTTATTTATTTTATTTTGAAAGTTTTATATAGCGCGAACAAGATCTTTGCAGATATCAGAGCGCTTTACACGGCTGGGAATGCCAGCAAGAGAGTGGGGTTAAACATAAGTAGTACAGCACATCAATAATACAAGTATAACAGTTAAATGTGTGCATAGATAGTCATTAGCATCAATAATACAGGTAGGATACATATTCATAGAGTTCGAACAGCGAGTTACATGTGTGCGTAGATATTTAGTAGCGACAATAATTCAGGTGAAATACATAGTCACGGTGTTACTCCAACTCAAAATGGCTCAAGGTGAAATACATAGTCATAGAGTTCGAGCAAAGTAATACAGGTCAGAGTAGGGTCTTTCCAAATCCAAGCTAATAGTTCAAGTGTATTTGGCCATAAAAATAGCTTTTTCTTCTTTCTTAAAAAGTGTGAAGGAGGAGATGAGCCTGGTTTCAGGAGGGAGTGAGTTCCAAATCCTGGGTGCCATTCCTGATAAAGAGCGTTTATAGGTTTTTACCTTCCGGAATCTTCGAGGTTTTAGCAGAAGATTGTCTGTGCCTCTAGTGTTTCTAGAGCCGCCAGAGATTGACAGCTTCTGAGTGAGGTATCCGGGAGAGCTCAGATGTAGAGCCTTGTGTGTCATGCAGGCGATTTTCAAATGTATTCTGGCTTCAAAAGGCAGCCAGTCCAGCGTTTCCAGATCAGGTGTGATGTGCGAGTGTTTTTTTGATCCAGTGATGAGTCTGGCTGCAGCGTTTAGAGAGGCTCTTAGGGGTGCAGTGCTGGTTAACGGGAGACCGCAGAGGGCGGTGCTGCCGTATTCAATTCGCGGGATTACTAGAGCTTGTACTGCAGTTTGGAAGTCTTTGGCTGGTAGGAAGGGTTTAAGTTTCCTTAGTGTATTGATTTGGAAGTTCGCTCCCTTAGTAGCCTTGCTGATATGATGCTGCATGTTAAGGTTGGAGTCGAGGGTTATGCCTAGAGATTTCGCTGAGTCCACTATGATGGGTTGGACATTGAGTGCCGTTAACTGTTTAAGCCAGGTTTGCGTGATGGGGATCTTCGCGGGAGGTGCGATCAGCAGGAATTCTGTTTTCAGAGCATTGAGTTTGAGAAGATTATCAGCAAGCCAGGATTGGGTGCTTCTAATCGTAGAGTTCAGTAGTAAAATGTCGTTGGGGGATTGTAATTTGAGATATAGTTGGGTGTCATCTGCGTACATGTGAAAAAGTACATTGGATGCTTGAAGCAAGGTGGTGAGAGGTTCCATAACTAGGTTGAACAGGGTTGGTGATAGGGAAGATCCTTGGGGGACGCCTAACGACACAGGTATTGGAGAGGACATCAGGTTGTTACTCTTGAATTTCTGTGACCTGTTGTGTAAAAAGGAAGTGAACCACTTGAGAACAGTCCCAGAAAGACCCATTCTTGTGCTCAGAAGATCGAGTAACTTCTCATGTTTGACAGTGTCGAATGCCGAAGAGAGATCAAGCAGGATGAGGAGGCAGGTATCACCTTGATCTAGGATTTGAAGGGCGTCGTCAATTATGTGAGTCATAGCAGTTTCAGTGCTGTGTCCTGCCCGGAAGCCTGATTGATGCGGGTTGAGGAGATCAAACAGGTCAATATGTTTAGTCAGTTGTAGTTGAACGCATTTTTCCAATAATTTGGCGAGAGTGGGAATATTGGTAATGGGACGGTAGTTGTTTAGGTCGGAAGGGTCGGCAGTAGGTTTCTTTAGCAAAGGTGTGACTTGTCCAACTTTGAGGGAGTCAGGGATGGTTCCTTCTTGGAGCGAGCTGTTGATGATTTTAGTCCAGAGAGGAAGGAGCAGTGGGATGAAATCTTTGACAGCGTTAGCAGGGAGGGGATCCGTGAGGTGATTGGAAGGTTTCAAGGTGTTGAGCAGTTTGCCTATTTCTTCTTCGGAGTAGGTCTCAAAGGTTGACCATGTAGCATTGTTTTTAGGTTCGGTGGGTGTTATGCAGTTGAGTGTGTTGTGGAGTCTTGCGTCAGCGCGGAGATCATTCTTTATGTTGTCAGTTTTTTGGGTAAAGAAAGTGGCGAAGTCTTCACAGGAGGGTGCTTCGTGCAAGGTACTGAGAGGTTGGGGTTGTTCCTTGGCTTGTGTTCTGATTAACTCAAAGAGTTTTCTAGGGCGATTTTTTGCTTGGTCGAGCTGGAGGCTGAAGAAGTTTGCTTTTGAGCGCTATATTTTCCTGAAGTAGGCGTTTCTCTTTTTCTTCAGGGTTTTCAGGTGTAGTGCAGAGGGAGCTGTCCTCCAGGTGCGCTCTGCCAATCTCATGGCTCGTCTATCTTCATTGAGACTCCCGTCGTAATCAATCAATCAATCAGTGACACTTATAAAGCGCGCTACATACCCGTAGGGTCTCAAGGCGCTGGGGGGGGGGGGGGCGCTACTGCTCGAACAGCCAGGTCTTCAGATTCTTCCTGAAGGAGAGGTGGTCTTGGGTCAGGCGCAGGTCGGGAGGGAGGGAGTTCCAGGTCTTGGCGGCCAGGTAGGAGAAGGACCTTCCTCCTGTAGTCGCTCTTCGGATGCGGGGGACGGCGGCGAGGGCGTGGTTGGCTGATCGGAGGTGGCGTTTGGGAGCGTAGAAGTTGACTCGGCTGTTGAGGTAGCTCGGGCCTTGGTCGTGTAGGGCTTTGTGTGCGTGGGTGAGGAGGCGGAAGGTGATTCTTTTGTTGACGGGGAGCCAGTGAAGGTCTCTCAGATGTCCGGAGATGTGGCTGGTTCGTGGGATGTCGAGGATGAGTCTGGCTGAGGCGTTCTGGATCCGCTGGAGTCTCTTCTGGAGCTTGGCGGTGGTACCGGCGTAGAGGGCATTGCCGTAGTCCAGTCGGCTGGTGACGAGGGCCTGCGTGACAGTCTTCCTGGTCTCGGTGGGGATCCACCAGAAGATCTTCCGTAGCATGCGTAGGATGTTGAAGCACGCCGAGGAGACGTTGTTGACTTGCCTGGTCATGGAGAGGGAGGAGTCCAGGATGAAGCCCAGGTTGCGTGCATGGTCTGTGGGTTTGGGTGCGGTGCCCAGGGCGGGAGGCCACCAGGAGTCGTCCCAGGCGGAGGGTGAGGAGCCCAGGATGAGGACCTCCGTCTTGTCCGAGTTCAGTTTCAGGCGGCTGGTCGTCATCCACTCAGCTACCTCTTTCATCCCTTCGTGCAGGTTGGCTCTGGCGGCGGCGGGGTTGTTGGTCAGGGAGAGGATCAGCTGGGTGTCGTCGGCGTAGGAGATTATGCTGAGGTTGTGTTTGCGTACGATGGCCGCGAGGGGGCTCATGTAGACGTTGAAGAGGGTGGGGCTCAGAGATGATCCTTGGGGGACGCCGCAGATGACTTCGGAGGCCTCTGACTTGTACGGTGGTAGGCGGACTCTCTGTGTTCTTCCGTCGAGGAAGGAGATGATCCATTCCAGCGCCTTGTCCTGGATTCCGATGTTGCTGAGGCGCCGTACTAGGGTGCGGTGGCAGACCGTGTCGAATGCCGCGGAGAGGTCTAGGAGGATGAGGGCCGCTGTTTCTCCATTGTCCATCAGGGCTCGGATGTCATCGGTGGCGGCGATGAGGGCGGTCTCGGTGCTGTGGTTGGCTCGGAAGCCGGACTGTGAGGGGTCGAGGGATCCGTTCGTCTCGAGGAAGGCGGCCATCTGCTTGTTGACGGTCTTCTCGATGACTTTGGCTGGAAACGGGAGGAGCGAGATGGGGCGGTAATTTTTGAGGTCGGTGGGGTCCGCTGTTGGTTTCTTGAGTAGAGCGCTGAGTTCGGCGTGTTTCCAGCTCTCAGGGAAGATGGTGGTGTCGAAGGATGTGTTGATGATGTCTCGCAGGTGGGGTGCGATGACAGCGTCGGCCTTGTTGAAGACGTGGTGAGGGCAGGGGTCGGTCGGTGATCCGGAGTGGATGGAGTACCATGGGTTGGAGATTTTAGCGGAGACTCTTTTTAGCTGCATGGGAGCAGCCTCATTAATTATTGAGGTCACGGCGCTAAGATAGTGGTCAGTCAGGGATTGGACATCTGTAACGCCAGTAGGGGGGAGTAGGAGGTCACGACTGTTCGGGGGTAAGGATGATGGGTTGAGTTTTTTCAGGTCTCTTTTCCAGACTTTAGTTCTGGTGGGTTGAACCGAATTGTGTTTGACTTTTTCATTGATGTGGAATGTAACAATATGATGGTCTGACCAGTCACAGGGTTGAATAGTCTCAAGTTGAGTAGCGCCCTCTTTGGTGATGATAAGGTCGAGGATAGAGCCTTTCTCGTGGGTCGGGCTGTTACATAATTGTGTGAGGCCCAGTGCGCTGAGGAAGCTTTTAAGACTATTTACCACCGCATCGTTAGGATCGTTCCAATGGAGGTTGAAGTCACCCAGGTATATTTGGGTGAGCTGTCGTCCTGCGTTGGTTGAAATCAGGTCCATCATTTGTTGGGCGAAGATGAGGTGGTCTCTGGGGGGGTGGTAAATGCCATGGAGAGAGCATATTGGTTTGCCATCACTGATGATATCGAGGCAGATGTATTCGTAGGAAGTTGGGGAGGGTAGGGGCGGCACGGAAACTGTCAGAACAGAAAGGCTGTTCCTGTATATGCATGCGATTCCGCCACCTATCTTGCCAGACCTGCCCAGCCTAATGATGTGGTAGTTAGGGGGAACCAGAATGTCCATTATAGGTGTAGAGGATTCGGTTAACCAGGTTTCAGTCAGGATGATAAGGTCAAGGTCCAGTCTTAGGATGAGATCAGCGATGGCGAAGGAGTGTTTAGAGGCCGATCTGCAGTTTAGGAGAGTGCATTTGAGACGGGGTGTGTCTGGAGAGGATGAGGGTACTAGATAGAGGGGGACTTTTCTAAGGTTATTTGGGACAGACGTTCTGTTGTTGAAAGTGGAGGACCTACGGGGATTTGAGTGTATAGTGGGGATGGGGAAGTGCGAGGCAGTTGTGAGGTTTAGGGAAGCTTGGTCGTAGGAGCGGAGGAGGGAGAGGGTGTCAAGGTCCGAGAGAGGGTTGCATGTGCGAAGGGGGCGGTTGTTGCGATTGTGGGCGGGGATCGCGGTCCAGTGAGTGCGTCGGTTGTGCTTGTTGCGATTGTGGGCATGGATCGCGGTCCGGTGTGAGGGACGAGGCTTAGGAGCGTCGTCGGGACGGGAGGGTAGCAGGTCGGGATGGGGGGTGGTGGTGCGTGAGGCGAATCTAGGGGGTGTGGTGAGCAACTCTTTGATGGTGTGCATGTCTTCCTTGATGGTGTGAATTTCTTCTTTGAGTTGTAGGAGGAAGGACATAATCTTGTCTAGCGTGGGATGAGTATTAGTGCTGAGGGTGGAAGTCATGGTTGGGTGGATGACCTGGGACTTAGCGTGTGGGTGAGGGGGAGGGGGGGGGGTTAGTGTTCATGCAGGGCTCCGTGTTGTCATCGTGCGGGTTGGTGTTAGGGCGAGAGGGTACGGGATCGATGGGAGTGGATGAAGTATGGAGGAGGTTGGAGGCGTGGAGGCGAGGATTCATGTCAGGCGGAGAGAGCGGGGTGGAAGTGGAGTGTATGATGGTGGTGAAAGGGGAGCCTGAAGGGAAGTGAGGGCTGAGAGTGGGGGGGGGGAGTTGAGGTTGGAGATGGTCCTGTCGTGGGGCGGGGGAGTCAAGATAGTAGATGAGGTGTGCTCTGCATGATTAATTGGCGTGTGGAAGTGGGGGCTGAGAGAGGGGGGGGACAGGGTGTGGGATTTGTCGCTATGTGTGTTGATCTGGTGCTGAACTAGGTTAGAGGGGTTGTGTGCGGGGTCTATGGAGTCTATGGTGTCAGGGGGGGAGGATGGGTGGGAGTATTATGAGAGGGGGTCACCGGGGTGGGAGTGTGGGGTCGGCTGGTGTGTGATGGGAGGTTATTTATGTCTGTGATTGCGGAGTGTGGGGTGGTTGCAGCAGGTGGGTGAGTGACTGGTGTGTTGGGGGAGGAGGTGAGGTGCATGTCGTTCTGATGCTGAGCTAGGTAATAAGAGTTGTCGGTGGGGGCTGTGAGGTCTGGGGTGATAGTACTGGAGGGGATGTGAGTAGAGGTCCGATAGTTGGAGAGGTTCTCTTTGAAAGTGGGGAACAGGTTGTCTAGTAGTTCCAGGTTCCTGTCTGTGGATTGAATTAGGACAATCCCGTTATTGTAAATAGTAATAGTGGTTCTGCCTAGGAAGAGTTGAGAAGGTGTGATGGAGAGAGTTAAGCAGTGAGCGGATTTCCTGGTGGTGGAGACAGTGAGTAGGGAGAGGAACGTTTCTCTCCATTGAGCTCTGCGTGAGGTGTGGAAGATGATATCGCTGTTAAGGGATCCATTGACTGGTGAGAAGTAGGTGTCAACAAAGGGGATTTCCGAGTGAGACCTCAGGAAGTTGTGTTTAAAGCGTTTAGCGGCTTTTTTGGTGAGTGCGGATGGGTAGTTGATTTTATATGTGTGCTTGCCGATGGGCTCCATGCTGGGATGGCGGTATATGTGTAGGTGTGTGTGACGGTAAAAGTGGGTGTGGGAGGGTAGATGATAGTGTGACACGTGCGCAAAGAACAGTGCAGACAGTAGGTTACATGGTACACAGGTGACCTTAGTGAGTAACAAAAAATAGCCAACATATAGGGGTAACAATCTGAGTAAAGCACTATGTCGACAGTAAATTACGTGGTACACGAATGCCACTATTGAGTAACAAGATAGTCAAAATAATCAAGGTAAAGAGGTAGCAATCTGTGCCAACCAAAGATAAACAGTGTGAATGGGGGTAGCTTACACAGTGTACACTAATGAATGAAGAAATATGAGGTAGCAGACGGTACAGCTTACACAATGTAACGAAATTTACAAAAATATAAAAATATAAATGGTGTCAAACAGTGCATATCGAGCAATATTAATACTAGTTATTCGCCAGAACAATTTGAGGTAGCGCTCGGTACATATAAAAATATAAAAATATAAATGTTGTAAACGGTGCATATCGAGCAATATTAATACTAGTTGTTCGCCAGGACAATTTGAGGTAGCGCTCGGTACATTGACAGTGAAGAAAAGTGAGAAATGTGCAAATTTACAAAAACGAAAATGTCCACAATACAGATAGAGGTATAATGTTGCACTAAATGCAGGCACTCAGTCACACGAGTGTTTAAGTACCCAAGCTGATTGTAAGTAGCACAGTACAAGATACAAGTTGGGGTAGAGGACTGCAAAAATAGGCAGGCACTTATGAGATTAGCAGTCCGTGAGTTACATGAGAGAAAAGTGATAAGTGGATGTAAGTT
Source organism: Lissotriton vulgaris (assembly GCF_964263255.1). NCBI lineage: Eukaryota > Metazoa > Chordata > Amphibia > Caudata > Salamandridae > Lissotriton > Lissotriton vulgaris. The sequence continues at coordinate 25,856 of NW_028255699.1, forward strand.
GCAGCAATGTGCAGAGTATACTTGGAGGAGTAGATTTGATAAAATATCAACCTACACTATATGGGGTAGGAGTCGGTGAATTACAGGAGATAAGAGTGAGAAATGGGTGCAGGTTGCCGAATTGTGTAGAGTAGTGCAGAGTACAATTGGAGGAATAGTTCTTATAAAATATAGATCTATAGGTAAAATATAAAAATATAGAAATAAACATCAGAATACGCCTGCCAACAGTCGGTTACAAGACACAGATAAGTGTGTGTCAGAGTACTATAGTTGAGCTTAGTCTAAAGTGGTGAGGTCTTAGTGTCAGTTTATATATAGTGAATTAGTTGGTAGTCCAGTGAAATTGACTAGTCCAAGATGGTGGCCCGAGAGCAATAGACTGGTCAAAATGGCCGATACATAGAGGGGGAAGAAACATTAGTCCTCTGTTTATTGCTGTTCTTCTGTGATCCAGGAGGACAGTTTCACTTTCATGCTCGAGGGAGCCTTATCTTGAGGAGCCTCGTGGCCACAGAAGGTGATTTATTGCTTTAGTTTTTGAATTTTGGGCTCCCGCCATTTTAAACGATGGGGTTTTGATACTGTATAAACACATACCTTTTCTCAATTCCTCGTCTATTCGGTGCTTAGCTCTCACGGGACCGCTGCGCGCGATTATGTTACCCCTGCGTGGCCTCCCGTGACCTCCGCGAGGACTGTAGAGCTTCCGGTGCAAGATCCAACGGCCCAAGCCCCTCTCAGCCCTACAGACTGCCAGGACTCCTCTGCTGCAGGGCGGTCGGGAGGGGGAGGGGGCAGGGGGGGGGGGAAGAGTAGCTCTGTGTTCCAAGGAAACTCCGGGCAACGGGTGACTATCCACAGACTTGGGGAGGGCTGGCCAGAGCTGTTCTCCGTTAGTGCCCCCGATCTGCAGAACAGCAAAAAGATTATAGGTGCAGGGGCGATTCCGCCTGCCACCTGTGCTGTCCGTCTCCTCCGGCGTCGCTGCGAGGCGCAGGGCTCAGCTCGCAGCACTCTATGTGCAAAAGAAACTCCGGGCAGAGGGAGAGTATCCTCCGACTTGGGGAGGGCTGGCCAGAGCTGTTCTCCGTTGGTGCCCCTGATCTCCGCTGTCTCCACTACTGTGGGGCGCCTTCCCTGACCGTTCCACAGTGGGGGCTCCGTTGGGCTTAAGGCGCCTGCAGCCATCCTGGTCCTGGTCCGCTCCTGATCTCAACTGGCGGCGCGATGCGCACAGCTCTGAGTGTGACACCGGAGGCTCGGCAGCAATCACAGGCGGGCGGGTCCGTTATGCCTCAGGCGTCTGCAGCGATCCTGGTCCTGGTGTCCAGGAGGCAAACCACTGACACCGATCTGTTCCACAGCGGGCTCCAGCTAGCAAATCCTCATCGTGTTCCGCAAGCTGGTCAGCGGGGAGCCCCTGGTCCGAAGAGGAAGGCGGTAGCGGCTCTGTCCTCTCCTGTCGATCTCAGCCTCCAGGCAGGTCGGGGATCCTCAGCAGTCTTCGTTCGGTCGGGGATCCTCAGCAGTCTTCGTTCCTGCAGGTACATAAATCCAGTTACTTGTTCCTGTTACTTTTGTGTGGCTTTGCGCGGTGTAGCTCGGCGCTAACGGGGATAGAAGCCAAAGAATGGGATCCCCAGCACCGGAGCTCTTACTGTGAGCTCCTACCCGGCGGCCATCTTATGCAACTATAAGATCTCTCTTCGTATTTTCCTGTACATGCATTCTGTCTGTCCCTGTTTATCATGCCGACCAGCAGCTATGTTGTCACTCCAATCAATCAGACCTCTATTTACTCCTTTGTCTGGTTGGTCTTGTTCCCTGATCAGACAGTTAATCAAAAAACATAAAATCATGCATTTAACCTCTACTTTTCTTTGTTTCATGGCCTCTTCTATACTCTCGGGTCCCTCCCCCGTCCTAATGAATTCGTATATTTTATCTAAATTTTCCTTCATACCTGGTAGTGTGATCAAATAGTCTACAGCATGTCTTAATCTTAGTGAGTACACGAGCATCGCACCCACACCTGGTACTGGATCGTATATACAATGTGAAATCGTTACATTATGCTTAAAGGGTGATGCTGTCATTTGTGGCGTTCGTTGTAGCCCTGACCCCAGCAGTGCTCGGGCTGTCGGCGGTGTTCGTGGCGTTACTGGTGGCCCTCCTCCCACTGCCCCTTGTCCTACGTCATCTTTCATGGCCTGGGGAAGTCGCATTTGCAGAAGCAGATCCTGTGATGGGGGCGGAGGGAAGGGAGAATTGTTGACAGGAGGTGGGAATTCTTCGTTTACATAATCCGGAGCGGGCTCTTCTAGATAGGAGGAAATAAAAGCCTCAGCTTCTCTCTGCTTGTGTCTACGTACTTTAATCGGTACTAGTGGTGGTGGCAACTTACTGGATACTTCTGAGAGGGTCACTTTAGCTAGTTCTTCTGTGCGGACGGGATAAATACCTGCAACGAGGGCATTTCTTTCTCTATCTGCTTGTTCTGCCTTGACCCGTTCCCCCTCTTCCTTTAACTCTTTTTCTCTGGCTCTTTCCGCTGCTTCCTTACTTCTCTCTGCTTTGTGGAATTCTTTCTCTGCTCTCCTATGCGCTTCTTTACGCCATAACTCAATGGCATCTTTCTGGGACGGTCTAACTTTCTTTTTCCATAGCGCTTCCTCTACTTTCATAATGCATTCAGCATCCCATGTTCCTGAGGCAGGCCATCTATACTTTTCTTCTAGATCCTTTGTGTAATCTACCCATAAGTCTAAAAACAGTATGGCATCTAGCCCGTGCTTTTGATACATAAAGTGACCAGGTGTATTGCTAGGCGGGACGGGAACTGACTCTTCGAGTATCCCTTTCCTGGTCCCTATCTGACGTAATTTCGAAAACAGTGGCATGTTGGAACTGACCTAACGAAAACACAATATACACAGAAAAAATAGACTGAAAAACAACCATTCACACTACAACACTAAAACATTAAAAACAGATACATCCTGACTAATACATGGGGAAAAACATGAACTTGAAAAACTGTTAACTTTATGTACTGCAACACAGTACAACCATACCGGTCTCATAAAGAGACACGTCTTTACCGTGCCTGTGTACCCAGACACGTCTTTACCGGGCTTAAATAAATGAACCCGTCTTTATGCGTTCCCAATAACGGTACTCACCGGGAAGCAGAACTTGAAGGCCTCGGAAACTCGATACTCGATACTGCGGTGCTGCTACTGCGGTGCTGCGCATGCGCCTCGGAAACAGGTGGGCCTCGGGATACCTCGGACCTTGCTCTCTCACGGCTTGGGCTCTGGTTGGGATGGTCCGCAATCCTCACCGCCTCGTGTGGATGCCTGGTCGCAGTCTCCGTCTCCTCCGTGGGCCTGAGGGAGTAGGCAGGAAGTCCCGCTGTCGTGTACACTTGAAGTCCGTCACGGCTGTAGAAGGGGGCTGGACCTACATCACTGGCGCGTGGGAAAGGGGACTGGTCCCTGTTCGGGCGCCAGATTATGTGGTAAATAAAATAATTACCCTGTCGGAATTTCTATACATTAACAAGGATCATGCATATAATGAGAGGCAGAGTCCGTGGTGTCCGATTCAAAAGGGCTTTAATTCAGTAACTCGAGTTAAGGGAGAATCGGGTTCCATCTCCACTAAGGATCAGGAAGGATCGTCATCTGAACTTTATTCACAGAGTGCATTATTTATAGTTAAAACATACATTACATTGCATAGAGAAGGCGGAGCACTCCAGGCGGAGCAAGTGAAAGAGAGAGATAAGAGCACATGGGCGTGAAAAGGGCGTGTAAGAAGGCGTACACGTGGGTGTTCCCTTGAGGTGTCATAGGTGTGTCATAGGTGTGTGGATACATGGAGGGGGTCTGCATGGGCAGCTGGAACCTTTACCCTACTTGTGTGCGCTACTTGGTCATGACGTGGAATTGACGTGTAACAGGGGGAAGCTGGGGGTAGCTAACTTTCGTGCTAGTAGAGAAGCCTTGAATGTCAGGACGACCTGCACGTCTGGTATTATCTGATATCTTGAGTTTGGAGGATGTATTATCTGAAGTAAAGGTCGCTCGAGCAAAGGTTGCTCATCACTAAGAGCCAGTGTGTGCATATATTTCTTCGTGCATTGCGTGGGGGCCATAGGCCTTCTATGGATGCGAGTTCTGTAAATCACTTGAATGGAGACAGAAAGGCTAGGTTCTATCTCTGTAGACGGGTTATGTTTACCTTCTTCATTAAGTAGGAATGTGTTTCTGTGGAGCGGAGCAGATAACTGTAAGCAAAATACTGTCTTGGCAGGCCAGGCTGGGCACCTCTCGGCTGAGCAGGAAGTATGTGAGAGGTCAGGGATACATAGCTAAACTGCAGCTTTCAGAGCGTCTGGGAGGCATGGAGCCTGAATTCGGGTCCTGGCTCAGCTGAGCCACAAAACGGGTTCATCTCGACTTTTAAAAGTGCACCATGCAAATACATTGGCAACATAGGCCTCAGTGCAGAATTAACGTTTCTCTCATGGAGGGCTTGGTTACTGACATGCTAACATTGAACGAAAATGCAGAAGCATTATTATTACAGGCCTGAAAGGGGAAGTGCATGGTGACATGGACATACATAGGGTACATACAGGAGACACATTGGCCACATAAAATTTCTATTTCCTCACTGGCATGAATGTTTTTTCATGTGTACCTAACCATGGTCATCAGTGTTATTTTCTCATGTCATGACCAATGTGTGAATGATGTAGAGAAGACAGATACTGTAAAGGATATGTGATTGTGTGAGCCCCGGATGGCTGAGGAGATTAGTTACATTGATGGAGCAAGTATTCGCATGTTACGCAACTTGCTTGTATCAAGAACCTCAAATAACGTTAATAGACTAATTCAACATGTTTGTCTTACTAATATTGCACATTTTACACTACACGGGGTATCCCAGAGACGCTTGCCTATGTGTTTTCTAAAACGTAATACGCTTGCCTCTAATATGGCCGCTGCTTTGCGGGAATTTAGTCTGCGCATGCGTCGGTCATACCCGTGTGATGTGACGCACTCGCAGTTCTGGTGGGAACTTGTTGCTCATGCGCAGTACTGCTAAAATGGCCGCTTTATTTTCTCACATGCACCGTGCTTGCATTGCTGCTTTCGCAAAGCTGTCTGTTCTGCTTAACTCCTAATGCTATAGTTATTACAAAATAAGGGGTGTAGTATAGCCAATCACGGTATTCATTTTTTTCTGTGTTCCTAAGTTGTTTTCGCTTACTTTTCATGTATCGATCTTTGTGGGCCTGGGAGGCGCGTACGACTCCAACTTTTTTTTTTTTGTCCAAAACCTTTATTGCACCTTTAAGTTTACACAGCTGTAGGCCTGCAACCCTTAGGGCTGGCCGCCATCCCAATCTTGCAAACACCATGCAGTAACATCAATCTGGAATCCGGGTGTTGTTCTATTTACAATCCTTATAACTGAATTAAGTAAAAGGTACTGTATGCTCATTATTCTGCCAATAAGTGCTGGTTCTTAGTTTTCTATTTTTACAATAACAACAACAAAACAAAAGAAACTTGAGGAATCACATTGCGGTCATGCATTGCTGGTTATCGGTCGCATTAATTGAGTAAAGAAGTGTCTCCCCAGTGTCACCTCCATCCAAGTCCCCCTACCCTACGCTAAAACCTGACAGTGGGTGTGGTCATGCTCCCTCGGACGTAGCTCCCCTGGTTTCCCCTCCTATCTAACTCTCGAGTCTATCCTGTAAAATCTTAGTTTATCCCGAGTTCCAAGGCCACCCTTCCCTTCGGACTCAGTGAGGTCTGTTATACCTCTCCCCCTTCTTCATCCGACATGTCCTGATCGTCTTCCGGTAAGGGATCACATATCTCCCCTCTGTACACGTTCCACTTGGTCCAGATTTTGTTCAATTTCCCCGGACAGGCTCTGTTAGAGTACACCGCCCTTTCTGTCACCATAACCCTGTCCATGTTAAGGCACCATTGTGTCTTTGTTGGCACTTCTGCCGCTCCCCATCGCTGTGCGATATCACGTTTCGCTACTATCAAATCCACCGTGACCCAGAGTTGACCATGTCTGGACAGATCAGTATTTTCCCATACATTTAAGAGGCACCTCAGTGGTTCAGGTAGCAGTGAAATCTCTAGTGTCTGTGATATTGTTTGCATTATTTGTCTCCAGAACTCCTTGATACGGGGGCAGTCCCAGATAGTGTGAAAAAACGTGCCCTCCTCCCCGCACCCACGAAGGCAGTAAGGGTGTTGTACTCTGTTAATGCGGTGTAACATAGTTCTAGTGTAATATACCCTATGTAAAACTTTCAGTTGAACAAGTCTCAATCGTGCGGAGATGCCTACTTCCTTAGGTGACGCCATCGCCTAATTCCATTCATGTTCGTCCATCTCACTGGTGTCACCCTCCCATTTCTCCTTCACTAGGGTCATTGGGTCTGGTAAGTTGTTAAGTAGTTTACGGTATGTAAGTGATGTCGCACACTCAATCATATACTCAGTGAGAAGGCGGTCTTCAAGCGGGGATGATTCTGGCAACTCAGTGTCTGGGGGTATGGCAGCGATCAACGCATGTTGTATCTGAATGTATCTGTATAATTCCCTCTCTGCCAGGTCATATAGCTCTCTCAGTCTGTCAAAAGGCAGCACTCCTCCCTTTCCCAGAGATCACCCACTGTAGATATCCCTATAGTATCCCAGTGTGAGAAGCCTCTGCTGTTTATCATGTTACCCAAGGCTCGAGAGTCCCACAGAGGTGTAAGTTTGGTTATTCTCCCCTTCCATCCTAATGCCGCTGTCGCCGTATGCCACAGCGTCGCGGTTAGTCTGGTGAGCCCCACCAGTTTACGCAGTTTGCTCTGGTCATATAACGGAGCCAGTAGACTATTCGTGCCTAGTTGTGCCCTATCTGCTTGAAATGCTGATTCATTTTGCGGAGTGTGTATCCAGTGGTTTATGGGTTTCAGTTGTGCCGCCCAATAATACAATTTCAGATTAGGCAACGCGATTCCGCCATCGTACCCACCCCTGTGTAGTTTGGTTTGCGCAATGCGTGCCGGGAGGTTCCCCCACAAAAGAGTTGATACCAATGCCGCTACTTTCTGAAAGAATCTCGGGGCCACTGCATACGGAGTATTTTCGAGTATATACAGAAATCGGGGCAAGGACATCATTTTATACAGTGCAGCCCTCCCTAGCAGTGTTAAAGGCAGCTCCGCCCAAAACTTAACATCCTGTTTAAGTCGCGCCATGGGAGGACCCAGATTTTTATCTATAAACTCTGTTGGGTCCCTTGTAACATGGATACCTAAGTATTTAAAAGAAGATCCAGCTGCCCTTAAAGGGCAATCTGTACTCAGCGCTGGAATCGGACCCTTCAGGACATACATCTCCGATTTGCTCCAGTTCAACGTGTACCCTGACACTGTACCATGGCTGTCACAGAGATGCAAGAGTGCCGGCACCCCATGTTCTGGGTCCATTAGATATACCAGCATGTTGTCCGCATAGAGGGAAAGCCGGTCCTCCCAGCCCTCCGTCCAGCGTATTCCTGTCAGTAGCGGTGAGGTCCTTATTAAAGTGGCCAGTGGTTCCAATGAAATTGCAAATAGCAACGGCGAGAGGGGGCATCCCTGACGAGTGCCCCTCCCCAGAGGGAACGTTCGCGAGATATGACCATTTGCCACCACCTGTACGACTCCCTCTTTGAAGCCCGTATAGTACCAGTCATGTGATGGGGGAAAGAAAGTCATGCAGCAGTGGAACCCAGCCAGCTGGCAGCCGAAGCTAAGATGCTCCTGGGAACCTGAACTCCAACCTAGCTGAAGAAGCTGACTTGTACCTGCATTTGCTACATTTGTATTTCTGTTTTGTGTACCCTATTGTCTTCTAAAATTCTTATGCCATGGGAGCCGGAATGTAAGGGGTGGGTACGAAAATTGAATATTAAGCCTGAGAAAGTCTAAATTTTAGGAGGTACCATGACCTAACCTCCTCCCTTGCCCAATCAGAAATTAGGGAACCTTTCACTTGCAACATTTGTGGGTGGTACATGGTCCCGAAAACAGTATAACTAGCCTAGGTTTAGCTAGAGAAATTGTCCGACTTGTCTGAATAGCTGACCTGTCACTGACCCAACGAACTCTATAGGTGATTGATACAGAGAGCTGCGGAGCACTCTGTCCGTAAATTCCACAGACTCAGTCAGAGTTTGGGAAACCTTAAGTGCTGGCGAAGCACTTTGCTGGGAGATTCGAGAACCCAATCGGGGTTATTGGCAGATTCCTTGCAGAGAGGGGGTAGCGCAGGCGTTGCATCCGAAGCTGCAGGTGTTGGTCGTACCCTTTTGTGAGCCCAGTCCTGATCCAAATCCTGAGGTTATCCTGTTCTCACTGTCCATGAGCCGTACCTGCTCACCTACTGGCAGCCTAAGCCCTTGAGGGTCCTTTCCCGCCTTTCCCAAACTGACCCAAGACCAGGGTTAGTTTTCAATCTATCCTAGGTAAATATACGCTATGTGGGTGCTTGTCCATCTAAGCTCTCTTTGTCTCGAATAAAGCATAATTGCCTACGTCCTTTTCCCTGTTCAGCTATACATAAGGTTTTCATGCAAATTTGTCTATTAGCATGTTCCACTTTTCACCCTACATTTAGTCTATTATTGATTTGTCTGCATATATAGTATGTTCCATTCTTACCCTTCCTTTAGAGCTTAAGCACATCTGGATAACTAAAATTGCATAAGTTTTGTTTCTTATAAACCGTTAGTGAAACCCGAAAGTGGGTTTGGATTAGTATGTTCCCTTTCTTTTCCCGCCTTTAGTAAAGTTGTGAAAGTCTGCAAACTAAAAATAGCGTGTTCCTTATTTTTCCCTTCCCTTATTTTTTGATTTTAAATGTTTCTCACTCTAATTCATAGTTATAATATCTTCTTAATTCTAGTAATAGACAGTTTGATCTGTGTAAATTTGTGGCTCATGGCATTAGAAGAAGAAGAATAAAATTAGATAAAGGTGTTGAAAACTTCATGTGTCTGTGGTTATTATAAAGAGTATAAAACATTTTCAATGTGTATTTGGTATATGGGATTGTCTACCAATCCTCTGATAGCTCCTGATCCATTGTGATCTTAGGTATCTGTGACAAGGATTGGAAAGTCAGGTACACGGAAGTAGGAAGAAGGAGAACTGAATTGCTGATAAAAGTGTGTAGGTTACCTGATTAAAATATATAGTGAACGGAAAGAAATAATATTTTTTTGATGGGCCCAAGTGTGCATTATGATTAGTCGGGTGACCTGCGCGCTCTATCAACATCTCCAGTTAGAGAATCTCTAGATGGGAAGACACCAGCACTGCCTCTAAGGCTACGGGTGGTGGCTTCACATTTTGCATCTAGGATCCTGTGCTGTGACACCTTCACTCTTTGATGGTACCTCCCATTTGGATGCAACAGAGTCCTCCACTTCCAGAATCATGGGCATTGTCCACTCCTTTACGTGCAGTAGACTCCTTGCATAGAATCCACAAGGTGGCACCCTCTATCTGGCTTACATTGCTTGGATGGGCATGCACTTTTATGAGTGGTGAATGTAAAAATCATTGAAACTTGCCATACTAGAAATGTAGAATATTTACTTGCAGATGGATTGTTTGGTATTACAATAGCTGCTGATGAAAGTCAAGCTTCATGTTATGAAACTATTAGGAGACTGCCATATTTAAATGCAAGTAAGTTGTACTTTCCGATGGCTATTCCAGCAAATGTACACTCGGATAAAATGAATTAATAGAAAAGGTGTCAGAACTTATGAGCGAGAGCATATAGTAAAAAAGAGCAGGGGGGTGCCATTGTTAGGCAATTTGGAAAATGTAATGTGGTACAAGTAACAATGCTTAGACTTTATTAGGACCGCAAGGTCATTTTTGAATCTAACACTAAGTTCCCTTTTAGAAATTAAATTGTAAAATTGTGCATAGAATTCACATTTTGCCAGTTCCATTGGCTAAAACATGTTAAGCTATCAATTACACTCAAAATCTCCAATCACCTTTTCTCCACATGTATCTAGGTCTCATTTTGCTCCTTTAGGCCCTCTCTTACTTTCTCTATTATCCCACTGTTAGACCTGTCAGCTTACAGTGGTCTTCCCCTAAACATTTTACCTTACTCCCCCATCCTGCTGAACTCATTTTTGTTGACCTTAGGGCAGGTTGGATTGTACTTTTAGGTTTTAGGTCCTGGTAGTGAAAACCTAAATTAGCTTTTTGATATTACAAGGCCTACCTCTCCCATAGGATAACATTGGTTTTATTATTATATTTAATAAGTGATGACTTTTTGATAGGGAGCAGGTAGGAAAGTCATGTTTCGTGCCTGAGGAATTGTAATTTAAAAGCATCTTTAAGAGTGAAGTTGGATTTTAAGTCACAGTTCAGAAAATGCTACTTTTAGAAAGTGAACACAAGGAGATGATGGACAGAGCGCTGAAACTTTTAAGACACTCACCCCCAGTCACAGATCATCGTTCTTTAGTTCAGTTTGCCACCCCAGTTCAGACCCAGCCATGTGCAAATCAGTTGTGACCCTGTCCCTCATGATTTACAGTAGAGAGAGTTTACTAATCCTGGATAAGCGGGGGAGCTGCAGCACCCATTTTACTTTATCTGTGGACGTTAACCACCTTTCCTGTGGTAATTGTAACTGGGATGCTCAGCCACATAATAACGACAATCTTCCTTCAGGAGGAGGTGATGGTGTGGCATGGACTCACCAACCGCAGTTTGGGACGAAAGAATGTAATTTGAAGGCAGCACTTCTCAATGCAAGATCTATAAAAAACATGAGCTAGAACTGTTTGATCTCCTCACTGATGTAAAGCCAGATATCATGTTTATTACTGAGACATGGTTTAATGAGGGATCCAATCCGACAATTGCGTGTGCGATTCCCTCTGACTATTTGATCATTAGGCCATTATTTATAAAAACTCTCTTGCATGTATATCTCGACCTACGGCAGAGATTGAGGGGGCGGAGAGCCTTAGTTTTCGTCTGACTGTGTCAGCTCAGCAAACAATTGCCGTCACAGTAATTTACCGACCGGCGGAACCAGCAGGTCGGTTTTAGTAGTCTCTTGGACCCGCCCTATCGTAGCCAAATATAACCATTGCATGGTTCTAGGAGATTTTAACATACACATGGATCAAGTGGAAGACCATGAGTCCATGAAGCTATGTGAAAGTTTTAGCATCCTGAACCTAACTCCCTATGTTTCGCTACTTACCCACGAAAAGGTCATACATTTGACCAGACTTTTTCATCATCTAAGATTACAACAGACTCACCCCTCACTATCATCTGGTCTGATCATTTCCTGCTAACCTTTCAAATATGTAAGGAATCAGGGAGTCCTTCCTCCCAGTGCAAACCTAGGGCCAGCAGTTTTAGATACTATGCAGAATTTACGCCGGAGGCGGTAGCCACCGTACTGAGGCAGCACCCCATTCCTTTTAGTGGCCAGTTGGAGGAGGATGTCTGTTCACTTGATGGCTGGCTCTCAAAGTGGGCTATGCAATTAGCACCACGGAGAATGCAGGCAGCCAAAACAAGTCATGCCTCGTCCCCTTGGTTCACAGAAGCACTAAGGAAAAGTAAGAGTTCATGTAAAAGTCTGGAAAGATTATGGAGAAAGAAATATGATTTCATTAAGAAAAATACTTATGAACTGGCCTTGAAGACTCATTATGCCCAAAAAAATGTGGGGCCTCAAAAATTTAACAAGCTGGGAACAGAAGCATGGAATTGTTCAAAATTTTTAAGGCCTTCTCCTCTCCAAATGTAATCAAGCCCCCTTTCACTCCTACAGATGAATGGACTAGCCATTTGCAACAATATCTTTATAATAACATTTTAAAATATTCAGGATGCCTTCAGAACTGGGTCCCAAGCTGGTGATGGGATCTTAACCACTCCTTTTCCTGCCTACTCCAACCTAGATAAGACTCTTGTGGAGTTTCCTCCTATTTCCATGACTACGTCTCTGAAAATAATTCAAGCACTGAAATCTGGCTCCCCTTTGGATTCTTGCCCAGCTCGAGTGCTGGCCTCTATTGCGGACGTGATCAATCCAGCAGTGAACCTGGTCCTAAATTCGTCTCTATCTAAGGGCCGGATACCTGAATGTTGGAAACATGGACAAATCTTGACACTTCTCAAAAAACTTCGGCAGACCGCAATATAGTCAGCAACTACAGGCCAATAACACTGCTACCATACTTCTCCAAGGCTTTGGAGAAGTATGTGAATACTGTGTTCATCGATTTTATTGAGACTACCCATGCACTGCACCCAAGCCAATTTGGGTTCAGGTCTAACTATAGTATGGAGACGGCATTACTGTTAGTCTCTGACACAATTAAAACCACTCTGGACAGTGGTTGGAAATTGATATTAATACTGCTGGACCTTTCGAAGGCTTTTGATACCATGCCCCATGATCAACTTTCGCAGTGGTTTGCCTCCTTTCTCGAAAGCCACCAGCAAACCATATTGCTTTCCCCCTTTCAATGCCCCCATCCCACCAATGAGGGTTGGAGTGCCACAAGGTTTGGTCCTGAGCCCTACTTTGTTTAATATATATATGGCTCCCTTGGCACTCCTAGCAGAGCATCATGGTGCCAAAATCATATTTTACGCCAACGACACTCAGCTGCTGTTTACCTATGTGAGAAGTTGGCCTGATATGTGGTGTTTCCAATTCTGGAACCACCTTGTATCAGTCCAAACAATCCCTTATGGTGTCTGGTTGTAAGTCAACCTTGTTAGACAAGCTATCCTAGGGGTAGCATGGACTAAGCAGCCTTAAAGGCTTAACTTAAGAGGTCGTGTTAAGCGAGCTGTTTTACCTCATACAATCCTGTAATACCAAATGAAAGGACACCACACAAGTATATATTATAAAAATATATGTGTTTATTTCTAAATTAATCCCCAGTACTCTTTATGAGCAAAGGGGCACAAGCGTTAAATCAAAAGCACAGTATAACATACAAAGTAGCACAATTATGGATGAGGGCGGTTGGCCACTCAAACCATATATTAAAAAAGTGGTATAAGAGATACCAATCGAACAGTGGTTAGGCCTAGGGCCTAGGGAATCGCTGGGAGCAGTCAGGACTAGCAATGCTGAAGTCGGGAAAAGCCCGCGGAATTCGGGTGCAGCACGTAAAGTGCGGCTTGCACCAATGCAATGTCAATGGTGCGTAAAAGTTACACAAAGCTAGTTAAAAGATACTTCCCCTGAACCTAGAGGAACAAAACTTAAGACACAGACCCTAGAGGTGTGTACCAACGTGGGCACACCGGCGTTGCAATGTTACCTCATCCACAGGAAGCGGGTGCATAGGGTCGAAGTGGCGTCTGGTTTTGACACGCAGGCTCTTGGTGCTTGGAGCTGAAGATGCTGCAGGCGATGGGATGCAGAAGTATCCGGTGTGATCCAAGGGTGAATCGAAGTCGAGAAATATCTGAAAGCAGAGGGGACAGAGTCTGGGTCACTAAGCAGTGACCAGGGTGGAACCAGGACGGAACCAGGCAATGTCGGGCGCAATCAGATGGTTGTCGAGAGGCTTCTCTCCGCTGTCACGTGGGCTCTGGGGCATCTGCGACGTCCAGGAGCAGGTCACGATCTGTCCCACGCAGGTTCTCTCCGTCAGCGCCGTCGGCTTCAAGATTGGAGCAAACAGCACTTGGTAAAAGCAATCCACGTGGAACCGGGAGATTGCTTCTCACTCAGACCAGGAGGGTCAGAGCGGGAGCTCCTTTTCACAGGAGCTGATGCAAATCTGGAGCAACCAGAAAAGCAAGTTGGTTTAAGGTTTTTGTCGGCACAGGGGCCACAAGCCAGCTGGCAAGTGACCGGGCCAACGCGTCGAGCCAACACAAGCAGAAGGGCCCCACGCAGCACTCGTCGAGTGTGGAGGGGGTAGCTTCGGTGCAAGAGCAGCTCAAGGTGGGGGATTCTCAAACCCCGGTGTACAGCTTCGAGGGTCACTCGTGGGCTGCACGGTCAGCGTCTCGTGGCCTTTTCAAGATGGCCTGCCCCACGCTTCCGGTCGCCTCCACGAGTCTCAGCTCTGCAGGGACTGTGGATCGGGCTAGAGGAAGGCAGGCAAGCTTGATCTCGTCGATCTCTGTCGCTCGAGTTCCGGCGGGAACTGCAACAAAGCAAGGGTCGAGGTGCTGGATGGTGCCTGTTTGCACAGGGTGGTCACTCCTTGACCACAAGGGAGATTCTTCAGTCTTCTACATTGAGTAGGATGTCGAAGGGTCCAGAGTTTCATTTCTTATGTTTCTTCAGGATAATCTGAGTTGCATTGGCACTGCTCCCACTCTTATTCAAATCTGGTGGGCTGGATTACCTGCTAGGTCCCCTCCTATGGGGACCTAGAAGGTAATCCAGGAAGGGGGTGGATACACCCCTTTCCTTTGATTCAGGCTGCGCTGGGACTGGGGCTGGTGTGCCCCAGAACCGGTTTGGCCGGATTATGCAAGGGGCAGCCTTGTGCTCCACAGGCAGTGTCTGGTTTCTTTGAAATCTCCCTGCTACAATCCACTATCTCCTGTCTGGGGTGGTGTAACCACGCCCTGCGACAGGAAACCCTTTGTCCAGGCCACCATTTGCTGAGTTTTGGTCAGCAGCAGGAGGCCAGACCCGTGTCTGTGGCAGAGGCATCCATTTTGTGGATCTGAGGCTCTTTTAAAATCAACCGCGTTTCAGTAAAGCAACATGTATTCTCCCTCTAGAATAGTGGAATGCTACCCCCCGTCGCCAGACACCTTACACGACATGTTTTGATAAAGCCAAACCAAAGTTGCTATATAACCGCGAGGATTATAAGGCACTTAATAGTATATGGTATGGCATTATCCCGGATCAGCTTAGGGAGTTGTTCCCGACAGCTGCAGACAGGCTCAGCTCATGCCAGAGCTCCATCTGACATAAAACCACGCACTCTGCCTCCAGGATTGATAAGGCCTTCCATAGGAGTGACACACAGGTTTATATGTGTCCAGATATAGGTTTAGATATGGGTATACTATATCTAAGCAAGGGGTGATTACACCCACTTGCCCCAGCTGAGTGATCAGCCAGTTGTGTCAAATTAAGAACCAGCCAGGGGTGGCAAAAGCTATGCTTCAGCCCCTGGTAGGCCTTGGTGGCACCTATGCCCTGAGCACCTATAGTGCATGGTACAGGGGCTGACAAGGAGTCCATTTCCAATTGTGGTATGTACCTATAGCACATGTATTACAAATTTAGAGAGAGAACAGCAGGCTGGGGCTCTGATTAGCAGGCCCACGGCCTCAGTAAGTCGAAAACCAGTGAAGCAAAAAGCAAAAATTTGGGTGACCATAGGATAGCAGACCCTACTCTCCTACACCCCCCCCCCCCCAAACGCAGGGACATTAAACTTAACCTTGACCAGATAAGTCTTCATGTTCTAAGTGGAAGTACCTGGAGAGACCATCTGCATTACCATGGTCAGTCCCTGGGCGGTGCTCCACTGTAAAGTCCATCCCCTGTAGGGAAATGGACCACCTGAGCAGTTTGGGATTTTCACCCTTCATCGGATTTAGCCACAAGAGGGGCTTATGGTCTGTCTGAATTAGGAAGTGAGTACCAAACAAGTATGGCCTCAACTTCTTCAGGTCCCAAACCACAGCAAAGGCCTCCCTCTCAATAGCTGACCAACGTTTCTCCCTGGGGGTCAGCCTTCTGCTAATAAAAGCAATGGGCTGGTCTTGACCATCTTGATTAAGTTGTGAAAGCACAGCTCCCACCCCCAACTCAGAAGCATCTGTCTGTACAATGAACTGTTTGGAGTAGTCAGGACTCTTCAGGATAGGTGCAGAGCACATGGCCTTCTTCAGGTCATCAAATGCCTTTTGACAGCTAACTGTCCACTGAACCTTTTTGGGCATCTTCTTGGATGTCAAGTCATTCAATGGTGTCACAATGGACCCATAGTTCTTTACAAATTTTCTGTAATACCCAGTCAGGCCCAAGAAGGCTCTGACTTGTGTCTGGGTAGTTGGAGGAGCCCAGTCCTGTATGGTCTGGATCTTGCTCTCCAATGGTTGAACCTGAACCCCACCTACTAGGTGGCCCAGGTACACAACCTTACTCTGCCCTATCTGGCACTTGGTAGCCTTGATAGTCAGGCCTGCCTTTTGCAGGGCCTCCAGAACCTTCTTCAGGTGGATCAGGTGATCCTCCCAGGTGGAGCTAAAGACAGCAATATCATCTAGATATGCTGCGCAAAAGTCATCCAACCCAGCAAGGACTTGATTCACCAACCTTTGGAAGGTGGCAGGTGCATTCTTCAAACCAAAGGGCATTACCACAAACTGATAATGCCCACTAGGGGTAGAAAATGCTGTTTTGGCTTTTGACTCTTCAGCTAGTCTGATCTGCCAGTAGCCAGCTGTCAAATCAGATGTGCTCAGAAACTTGGCAGAAGCCAATTTATCAATGAGCTCATCTGCTCTTGGAATGGGATGTGCATCTGTCCTAGTGACAGCATTGAGACCTCTGTAGTCCACACAAAACCTCATTTCTCTCTTTCCATCTTTGGTATGAGGTTTTGGCACAAGGACCACTGGGCTAGCCCATGGGCTCTCTGATGGCTCAATCACTCCAAGCTCCAACATCTTTTGCACCTCAGCCTTTATACAATCCCTGACATGGTCAGGTTGCCTGTAGATCTTATTCTTCACAGGCAGACTGTCACCAGTGTCCACCTCATGGGTGCACCAGTTAGTTTGACTGGGTGTGAGTGAAAACATATGCCTGTGGGCCTGCAACACCTGTCTGCAGTCCACCTGTTGCTGCTCAGTGAGGCTGCCTGCCAAGGCTACTCCATCAACTGAGTAGTGTGAGGAAAATCCCAGGACGTCTAATGTACACTGTAAACAATCGGGATGGATCAACAATCAAGCAGGAAAAATCAAACATATAAATCTATCTATATAAAATATATATCTTTAATAAATTTTGATTTAAAAACAACAACATATAGTGTATGACAACAAGATCAGCCCATATGTTTGGAGTAGAAAATAATTCAATCACAAACAGTTCAATTAATCAAAACAACATAAAATTACAAGAACAATATATAAAATTCATATAAAATTCATATATATGGCGATATATCTACACAGTGCATTTCCTATAGGAAATGCACTGTGTAGATATATCGCCATATGGAATATATTTTAATAGATATCTTTTTCTTTTATATATGCATTTTCAGGATTTATCCTTTGTCTCCTGAAGAAGGCGGTTCGCTGCCGAAACGCGCGTCGAGTTCTTATGTTCTCCTTTTTTTAATATTTGATGTATTACATGCTTTTTCATATATGAATTTTATATATTGTTCTTGTAATTTTATGTTGTTTTGATTAATTGAACTGTTTGTGATTGAATTATTTTCTACTCCAAACATATGGGCTGATCTTGTTGTCATACACTATATGTTGTTGTTTTTAAATCAAAATTTATTAAAGATATATATTTTATATAGATAGATTTATATGTTTGATTTTTCCTGCTTGATTGTTGATCCATCCCGATTGTTTACAGTGTACATTAGACGTCCTGGGATTTTCCTCACACTAGTTGTTACCCTGCCCTAGGAGTCTATATACTACCCAGGGGGTCCTTGTTACTTTCACCTACTCCATCAACTGAACCATCATCAGGGTTCTGGGAAAGCAGGTCTGGGAGAGGGTCACTCTCTTCCTCCTGATCCTCATCTGTGGCCATGAGGAGACTCATGTCCTCCCTGTCAACAAATGCTTTCAAACGGTTTACATGGAGCACCCTGTGGGGGCTCCTAGGGGTTCCAAAGTCAACCACATAGGTGACTTCTCCCTTTTTCTCAATGATAGGGTAGGGTCCAGTCCATTTGTCCTGGAGTGCTGCTGGGCCCACTGGGTCCAACACCCACACATTCTGCCCTGGCTGGTACTCAACCAGAACAGCCTTTTGGTCATGCCAAGCTTTCTGTAATTCTTGGCTGGCCTCCAGGTTTTTGGATGCTCTCTCCATGTATTCAGCCATCCTGGAGCGGAGACCAAGTACATAGTCCACCACATCTAGCTTAGGCTTTTTGAGAGGTAACTCCCATCCTTCCTTCACCAAACATAGTGGACCCCTCACAGGGTGGCCAGACAAAAGTTCAAAAGGGCTGTAGCCAACCCCCTTCTGTGGGACCTCTCTGTAAGCAAAGAGCAAGCAGGGTAAAAGGGTGTCCCATTTCCGCCTAAGCTTCTCTGGTAGTCCTTTTATCATTCCCTTCAGGGTCTTGTTGAATCTTTCCACAAGCCCATTGCACTGAGGATGATAGGGTGTGGTAAACTTGTAGTTTACTCCACACTCTTTTCACATTGCTTTTTTAAGTATCCAGACATAAAGTTGGTACCTCTGTCTGAAAGAACCTCCTTTGGAAAGCCCACTCTTGAGAAAACTGCAATGAGGGCTTTTGCCACCACAGGTGCTGTGGTGGTCCTCAGGGGAATTGCCTCTGGGTACCTGGTGGCATGATCCACTACCACCAGTATAAATCTGTGCCCAGATGTTGTTTGAGGATCCATGGGACCCACAATATCTATGCCAACTCTTTCAAAGGGTACCCCCACCACAGGGGGGCCTTTGTTGTGCCACCTGACTTACCACTGGCTTGGCAAGTGACACAGGAGCGACAAAATTCCTTGACATTTTCTGACATGTGAGGCCAGTGAAAGTGAGGAACAAGCCTGTCCCAAGTCTTGTTCTGGCCTAGGTGTCCTGCAAGGGGAATATCATGGGCCAAGGTGAGAAGGAAACCCCTAAACCTCAAAGGTATCACCAACCTCCTGGTAGCACCAGGCTTGGGGTCTCTAGCCTCTGAATAAAGGAGTCCATCATCCCAATAAACTTTATGGGTACCTTGAGCATTCCCTGCAGCCTCAGCAGCAGCTTGCTGTCTGAGGGGTTCAAGTGAAGGGCAATCTAATTGGGCCTGCCCCAGGTCTGCCCTTGAGGGTCCCCCTGTCCCCAGAAACTCAACCTGGTCAGGTTCAAGCTCCTCAGAGACAGTCTCCTCTTGGACTGCAGAATCAGTTTCCTGTGAAACCTGATCCTCAACCTGGGGCAAGTGGGAAGGCACAGCCTTAACCCTCTTGCTCCTTCTCTTGGGTTGTGGTTGGTCTAATGTTTCAAGATCCACCACTGGTTCAGGAAGACACTTCTTAGCCTGAGACCTTGTCACTGCAAGGACATGAGCTGAAATCCCTAGCATTTCTGCATGAGTCCTGTACTCCACTTCTGACCAAACTGAGCTTTCAAGATCATTGCCTAACAGACAACCTACTGGGAGGGCTGCACTCACAACAACTTTATTTAGGCCATTTACCCCTCCCCAGGAGAAGTTCACAACAGCCACACTATGTAAAGTAGTGGAGTTGCTTGCATTGGTCACTAGGTAACTTTCACCTAGTACAATCTGACCAGGGTCCACGAAGTCAGGTGTCACCATAGTGACACTGGCACAAGTGTCCCTGTAGGCCTGAGCCAGTTTCTCATTGATTAAGGGAGGCTGCCTATATTTGCCCAGGTTACTGGGACTCACTGCAGTGGTCAAAGATAAGTCCACATCATATAGGAGAACTGCCTTTGTGGGGATTCTGACTAGGCCAGATTCCACCTCAGTACCCAAGGTTAACCCTACTAACCCCTTAGGTTGTGCACTACCACTGCTGACTGTACTAGGGGGTGCAGTTGCTTTAGGAGCTGCAGTGGCAGGAACTGGATTTGTCTTAGTGCATTCACTGCCCCAGTGTGAAACTGATTTGCAGGTATTACACCAAGGTTTCTTTGGGCCATCATTCTTCTTTTTCTTTTTGTCATTTTGGGAACCACCCTCCTTATTACTAGTTTGAGGGCCTGAAGACTTCTGGTCCTTTTCTTTATCTTTCTGATTCCCACCCTTCTGGTCTGTTTTCTTCTGGTCACCATAGTTCTGGGGTTTCTGCTTAATCCTTGTTCTGACCCATTTGTCCGCCTTCTTTCCCAATTCTTGGGGAGAGGTCAGATCAGAGTCAATAAGGTATTGATGCAACAGCTGGTTCTGACAGTTATTAAGGATCTGCTCTCTCATTATAAGATTGTACAATCCGGTATAGTCTGAGACTTTACTTCCCTGCAGCCAACCCTCCAGAGCCTTAGTGGCACAATCAACAAAATCAGTCCAGTCCTGAGTCTGTGCTTTTTGGGTGTCTCTGAACAACAACCTGTATTGCTCTGTGGTTAGGCCAAACCCTTCAATAAGAGCACTCTTCAGGACAGAGTAGTTTTTGGCATCCTCAGGTCTAACTGTGAGGAGCCTATCTCTCCCGTTCTCAGAAAAGGAGAACCATAAAATTGCAGCCCATTGATCCTGAGGAACCTGCTGTACCATTCAGGCTCTCTCAAGAGCAGTCATCCATTTGTGGATGTCATCCCCTTCCTTGCAGGGGGGCACAATTTTTGTCAGGTTTCTATTATCATAGCTCCTGTCTTTCTCTTTAGGAATATTGCTGCCACCAGTGGAATCTAATCCACACAACTTTCTTTCTCTTGCTAAAGCAAGTTTAGCTTGAGCCAAGGCTATCTCTTCCCTCTCTATCTGGAGTTGGACAGCCCTCATCCTGGCCCTATGCTCTTTCCTCTGGGGGGAAGTCATTCCCCTTTGAGATTCTCTTGAGACACTAGAAACATGAGAGTCTCCTGATGAAGATCTCCTCTTTCTATTGCCTGGGAGAATTAAGTTATGGGATCTGGGGAGGTGCTAGCCCTCTCCATTCCCATGTAGGTCCAAGTTGGTCTGGTTAAGCCTGCCAACCTGTACCTGGGTCACCCTCTGATCCTGATTCTCAGGCTCCTCTATCTCTGAGCCTTCTTCCTCCTCTTCCTCCTCCTCTTCTTCTTCTTCTGGGAGAATCTCATTCTCAGGGGAGTTCACCCCCTCTCCTGAATCTAAGGGAGCCTGACTCACCTTATCTAAGTCATCCTTTTCCAGGATGGCTATCAGGGAAGGAATGGTAGGGCTTCTGCCCTTCTTTAGCCCTCTTGCTGTGCACAAGGCACCCAAGAAGTGTGGCGTAATGGTTAGAGCGGCAGACCCTGATGCAGAGGTCTAGCCCGGGATCAGGGTTCAATTCCCCGCCTCGGCGGGTCTTGGGCTCAAAATTCCACGGATCTGATAATTCTCGCCTCGGTGCCTATTCCAATCATGGAGTCCCACTCTGCAACTCTGGGCAATAGCTTGCTTAATCTCCACAACGGCCCCCACAACGCGAAGGATGCCTGGCCTCCACCTTGGGGGTGCCCAGGAGTGGACGCCTCACAGCGAAAGCCAGGATGGGTTCCACAGCGGTATTCGTACAAGCGCCTTGAGACCCTTGCGGGTGAGTAGTGCGCTATACAAGTATCAATTTACATTACATTACATTTACAAGTCTTTGTGGCTAAGATTGTCATATCTGGAAGTTGCATTGGTAAGGTCAACTGTTACAGGAGCAGAGCCTGAGGCTCCACCTGCATCAGACATGACTACTAGTGAGGTGTAAGTGGTGCACTTACCTACACTAAGTGTTTTCCTACTGTACCTTGCTAGTGAGTTGTAGTCAGGGTGTGCTAATCCCTTTAATCTACAACTACTAAGTTCAGTAGAACTTAATATGCTAAGCTTTTGATTTATATGTACCTAAGGTACTTGATGTGATCTTTCAATTTGATAAAAAGATTGCAATGGTAAAACAACAGCAAGCTCAAATCCGCACTGCTGCGCACCAATGTGAGAAGTTGGCCTGATATGTGGTGTTTCCAATTCTGGAACCACCTTGTATCAGTCCAAACAATCCCTTATGGTGTCTGGTTGTAAGTCAACCTTGTTAGACAAGCTATCCTAGGGGAAGCATGGACTAAGCAGCCTTAAAGGCTTAACTTAAGAGGTCGTTTTAAGCGAGCTGTTTTACCACATACAATCCTGTAATACCAAATGAAAGGACACCACACAAGTATATATTATAAAAATATATGTGTTTATTTCTAAATTAATCCCCAGTACTCTTTATGAGCAAAGGGGCACAAGCGTTAAATCAAAAGCACAGTATAACATACAAAGTAGCACAATTATGGATGAGGGCGGGTGGCCACTCAAACCATATATTAAAAAAGTGGTATAAGAGATACCAATCGAACAGTGGTTAGGCCTAGGGCCTAGGGAATCGCTGGGAGCAGTCAGGACTAGCAATGCTGAAGTCGGGAAAAGCCCGCAGAATTCGGGTGCAGCACGTAAAGTGCGGCTTGCACCAATGCAATGTCAATGGTGCGTAAAAGTTACACAAAGCAAGTTAAAAGATACTTCCGCTGAACCTAGAGGAACAAAACTTAAGACACAGACCCTAGAGGTGTGTACCAACGTGGGCACACCGGCGTTGCAATGTTACCTCACCCACAGGAAGCGGGTGCATAGGGTCGAAGTGGTGTCGGGTTTTGACACGCAGGCTCTTGGTGCTTGGAGCTGAAGATGCTGCAGGCGATGGGAAGCAGAAGTGTCCGGTATGATCCAAGGGTGGATCGAAGTCGAGAAAGATCTGAAAGCAGAGGGGACAGAGTCTGGGTCACTCACCAGTGACCAGGGTGGAACCAGGACGGAACCAGGCAATGTCGGGCGCAATCAGATGGTTGTTGAGAGGATTCTCTCCGCTGTCACGTGGGCTCTGGGGCATCTGCGATGTCCAGGAGCAGGTCACGATCTGTCCCAGACAGGCTCTCACCGTCAGCACCATCGGCTTCAAGATTGGAGCAAACAGCACTTGGCAAAAGCAATTTACGCGGAACCGGGAGATTGCTTCTCACTCAGACCAGGAGGGTCAAAGCGGGGGCTCCTTTTCACAGGAGCTGGTGCAAATCTGGAGCAACCAGAAAAGCAAGTCGGTTTAAGGTTTTTGTCGGCACAGGGGCCACAAGCCAGCTGGCAAGTGACTGGGCCAACATGTCGAGCCAACACAAGCAGAAGGGCCCCACGCAGCACTCGTCGAGTGTGAAGGGGGTAGCTTCGGTGCAAGAGCAGCTCAAGGTGCGGGATTCTCAAACCCTGGTGTACAGCTTCGAGGGTCACTCGTGGGCTGCACGGTCAGCGTCTCGTGGCCTTTTCAAGATGGCGTGCCCCACGCTTCCGGTCGCCTCCACGGGTCTCAGCTCTGCAGGGACTGTGGATGGGGCTGGGGGAAGGCAGGCAAGCTTGATCTCGTCGATCTCTGTCGCTCGAGTTCCGGCGGGAACTGCAACAAAGCAAGGGTCGAGGTGCTGGATGGTGCCTGTTTGCACAGGGTGGTCACTCCTTGACCACAAGGGAGATTCTTCAGTCTTCTACGTGGAGTAGGATCTCGAAGGGTCCAGAGTTTCGTTTCTTATGTTTCTTCAGGATAATCTGAGTTGCATTGGCACTGCTCCCACTCTTATTCGAATCTGGTGGGCTGGATTACCTGCTAGGTCCCCTCCTATGGGTGGGACCCAGGAAGGGGGTAGATACACCCCTTTCCTTTGATCCAGGCCGCGCTGGGACTGGGGCTGGTGTGCCCCAGAACCGGTTTGGCCGGATTATGCAAGGGGCAGCCTTGTGCTCCCCAGGCAGTGTCTGGTTTCTTTGAAACTTCCCTGCTACAATCCACTATCTCCTGTCTGGGGTGGTGTAACACCGCCCTGCGACAGGAAACCCTTTGTCCAGGCCACCATTTGCTGAGTTTCGGTCAGCAGCAGGAGGCCAGACCCGTGTCTGTGGCAGAGGCATCCATTTTGTGGATCTGAGGCTCTTTTAAAATCAACCGTGTTTCAGTAAAGCAACATGTCTTCTCCCTCTAGAAGGGTGGAATGCTACCCCCGTCGCCAGAACTGGCGAGGGGGTAGTATTCCAATTCGTATGACACCTTACACGAAATGTTTTGATAAAGCCAAACCAAAGTTGCTATATAACCGCGAGGATTATAAGGCACTTAATAGTATATGGTATGGCATTATCCCGGATCAGCTTAGGGAGTTGTTCCCGACAGCTGGTTTATATGTGTCCAGATATAGGTTTAGATATAGGTATACTATATCTAAGCAAGGGGTGATTACACCCACTTGCCCCAGCTGAGTGATCAGCCAGTTGTGTCAATTTAAGAACCAGCCATGGGTGGCAAAAGCTATGCTTCAGCCCCTGGTAGGCCTTGGTGGCACCTATGCCCTGAGCACCTATAGTGCATGGTACAGGGGCTGACAAGGAGTCCATTTCCAATTGTGGTATGTACCTATAGCACATGTATTACAAATTTAGAGAGAAAACAGCAGGCTGGGGGTCTGATTAGCAGGCCCACATCCTCAGTAAGTCGAAAACCAGTGAAGCAAAAAGCAAAAATTGTGGGGACCATAGGATAGCAGACCCTACTCTCCTACAACCTATGAGAAAAATGTGGTGTTGAGAGGACATGATATCAACAATTGCCTGTCCAAAGTGTTCTCCTCGTTCAGGCAAAACCAACTGTTGTGTAACTCTGATAAGTCCGAAATTATCTGTTTCAGCCATAGTCCTGGTGTGGAATGCCATAATTGGTGACCTAAGGACATGTCCCACCCACCTGTCCAGTTACCACCGTAACAAATCTTGGAGTAAAAATGGATGCGGACATGTCCAAGAAGGCACAAGTTCAATCTGTGGCTGCCACCTGTTTCGGACTACTGAAAATGATGAGGAACTTTCTCCCTCGCCTCCCAGTTCTCCATAGGAAAACAGTGGTTCAAGCTTTGATAACATCCAGGCTTGACTATACCAACGTTCTGTATCTCGGCCTTCCTCACTACCTACTTGGTCGTTTACAGGTGGTACAGAATGCGGCAGCAAGGGCCGTCTTGTTAGCTGACCTTAGAACTCATATGACGCCTCCCTTGATGTCTCTGCACTGGCTTCCGGTGCAGAAAAGGGTGATCTTTAAGGCCCTGGTACTAGTCTTCAAACCTTTTCATAATGCGGGAGCCCCCTACATTAGGAACAGAATCGCAGAATTTCGGTCTTTGCAAATGCGAATTTGCTATATGTTATGTATGAAGAAAAATCTGGTGCAAAACAAGGAATCGAAAATTTTGCGATTCCTTAAATGCAATGTATGAAGCAAAAAAAAATGCAAATTGTCCTTAACACCATCAGTGCTGCAGCAATTCCCCCTCTGTGCTGACTCTCATTTATTCCCATTGTTCATGACAAGCTCAGCTCGTCATGAGCACACGAGCAGTGTACTGCATGACGAGCTGAGCTCGTCATGAGCATCGAAGGGGTTAAGGAATCGCAAATTATCACCAACTTCAAGTTGGTGGTAAGTTGCGAATTCCTTGAAAAATGCACATTTTTGCATTTTTCAAAGTGCCATGTGCCATGTGGCGCACATACATGCCCTTCGGGCATGTATGTGCGCCACATGTGCACCCATTCTTATTTCAGGGGTGCAACAGGGTGTCCTTTGGACAACCCGGCACCCTTGAAATTGTTCTCAAATTGCGATTCTCAATTTGCGAATCGCAAATTGAGAATAACTTCCCATTCATTCCTACGGGCCTCCTGGCCCATAGAAATGATTGGAAAGTATTCCATAATTGTGATTGGCAATTTGCTAATCGCAATTAAGGAATACTAAGAATTCGCAAAAAAAATGCGAATTTGTACATACATACCAATCCTCGGAGTGTTGACCCTGGCAGGTTATCTTTATATCAAACAATTTTTGGAAGATAGATAGTATGTTATAGCAG